>NW_027102711.1:0-160651 GCF_036373705.1 Amia ocellicauda | reverse complement strand
CCCTGTATTGTATGGAATAATAATAACAACTGTAAAACATAAGAGAAGGGCCTAATAATAAACACAATACACAATAGACTAGAACCCTTAGAATATAATAATACGAACATCTTCATGATTAGTATGATTGTACTTTGGATAATATATTAATGCAAGTTGATAACATATTTTACAGAAAATGGGTTTTAGGAATTGTGACCAAAAAACTAAAATAATTGCTTCAGGGACCACTGCTCCTTTTATCAAGACCAATGTATAGCCCACTTTTCTTTTAAATTATGTTTAAAACAAAATTGAAGAAGCAGTGGTTAGTTCTGAATCAAACATATTGACCCCCTCACTCAATCTGTAAGTCCTGCAGCAAACATTGGAATATGCATAGATATTTGCACAGACTGGTATAAATGTCCCTTATAACTAACCAAATGCCATTTTTGTTGTTTGAAAAGTGCCCAACATCTTACCAGTATGTCCTTTTAGTATGTCACAAAGGTTCCCTAAGGCACAGAAACTTAGAATACAGAGCAAACACAAGTTTCAACCATTGAAATACTTACTAATTTGATTGTTTCACGGACATCAATATCTGGACAATCATAAATATCAAGACTGGCCGTTTCTGGTGCACCTCCAAGCAGCACATGGATCATTGCAGGACTTCCGATATGGAGGGAATTAAGTGGTCAGGTTCTCCTTCAAATAACAATGTTTTATCAGTGATTCCTGAGGAGGGAGGAAATCAAATAAGAATACACATCAAATCACATATATATATATACAGTGAGGGAAAAAAGTATTTGATCCCCTGCTGATTTAGTATGTTTGCCCACTCACAAAGAAATGATCAGTCTATAATTGTAATGGTAGGTGTATTTTAACAGTGAGAGACAGAATAACAACAAAAAATTCAAGAAAAACGCATTTCAAAAAAGTTATACATTGATTTGCATGTTAATGAGGGAAATAAGTATTTGACCCCTTCGACTTAGTACTTGGTGGCAAAACCCTTGTTGGCAATCACAGAGGTCAGACGTTTCTTGTAGTTGGCCACCAGGTTTGCACACATCTCAGGAGGGATTTTGTCCCACTCCTCTTTGCAGATCCTCTCCAAGTCATTAAGGTTTCGAGGCTGACGTTTGGCAACTCGAACCTTCAGCTCCCTCCACAGATTTTCTATGGGATTAAGGTCTGGAGACTGGCTCTCACCCAAGATTTGACGCTACATGGCCCCGTCAATCGTCCCTTTGATGTGGTGCAGTTGTCCTGTCCCCTTAGCAGAAAAACACCCCCAAAGCATAATGTTTCCACCTCCATGTTTGACGGTGGGGATGGTGTTCTTGGGGTCATAGGCAGCATTCCTCCTCCTCCAAACACGGCGAGTTGAGTTGATGCCAAAGAGCTCGATTTTGATCTCATCTGACCACAACACTTTCACCCAGTTCTCCTCTGAATCATTCAGATGTTCATTGGCAAACTTCAGACGGGCCTCTACATGTGCTTTCTTGAGCAGGGGGACCTTGCAGGCGCTGCAGGATTTCAGTCCTTCACTGCATAGTGTTACTAATTGTTTTCTTGGTGACTATGGTCCAAGCTGCCTTGAGATCATTAACAAGATCCTCCCATGTAGTTCTGGGCTGATTCCTCACCGTTCTCATGATCACTGAAACTCCACGAGGTGAGATCTTGCATGGAGCTCCAGACCGAGGGAGACTGACAGTTATTTTGTGTTTCTTCCATTTGCGAATAATCGCACCAACTGTTGTCACCTTCTCACCAAGCTGCTTGGTGATGGTCTTGTAGCCCATTCCAGCCTTGTGTAGGTCTACAATCTTGTCCCTGACATCCTTGGACAGCTCTTTGGCCATGGTGGAGAGTTTGGAATCTGATTGATTGATTGCTTCTGTGGACAGGTGTCTTTTATACAGGTAATGAGCTGAGATTAGGAGCACTCTCTTAAAGGGAGTGCTCCTAATCTCAGCTCGTTACCTGTATAAAAGGGGACAATATTAGGTATAGATATCCTTAGAGAAGCCGGCGCACTAGTGGATGCTAATAATAATTGCATAATATGGACCAATACACACGGGAATAAAAAGAATACACAAAGATACGCAACAAATTGTGCTAGTATCTCACTCACACCGTCAACACCTCATATATGGCCAGACACACCACTTGGACACGTATGTCAGGAATTTCCTGATGTTTGGGCAACACATAAACTAGATTGTGGTCTGGCACAAATTGAACCTATAGTAATCCCAGGTCCAGTACACAAAGCACATAAACAGTATCCTATTAAACCAGAAGCTTTTACAGCAGTTCAGACAATTATTCAAACATTGCAAAATGAAGGAATAATACGCGAAACGCATTCAACCACTAATTCTCCAATCTGGCCAGTGGCAAAACCAGACGGCTCATGGTGACTCACAATTAATTACACACAATTGAATAAAGTTACACCCCGGTTACACCCGATTGTAGCCAATCCCAACACTATATTAAATGATTTGAAACCTGAACACTCTATTTTTACCGTCCTGGATATTAGCAATGGATTTTGGAGCCTGCCACTCCACTCTGATTCCCAAGATAAATTTGCGTTTACTGTATGTGACAAACAGTACACATGGACTAGAGTGCCACAGGGATTTCACAACAGTCCGACACTCTTTCACCAGGCAATGGCCAAGACCTTAGAAGGAATGGATCTGACACCCTGGAATAGTTTAATCATCCAGTACGTGGATGATCTTTTGATTGCGTCTCCTGATGAGTCCTCGGTGTCTTACAAAAGGCAGGATTTAAAGCAAGCCCTAAGAAAGCACAAATAGGCTTAACTAAGGTTCAATATCTCGGACACAACATTTCACAAGGACAAAAATCTATGACGCATAATAGGCAAGAAGCCATTCTAAATATGCCAAAACCACATAATGTTAGGGCTGTGCGTAAAGTTATGGGGCTCCTTAATGATTGCCGCACTTTCATCCCTAATTTCACACAAGCCACAGGTCCGATACAGGCGTTAATCAAAGGGAGCCCGGCTCCCTTGGACCCCATAGACTGGGGACATGAACAGGAAATAGCCTATCGTGTAATAAAACAGGCTCTCAGCAATGCCCCCGCCCTCGGGTTACCAGATCATACTAAACCATTTCACCTCTACTGTTCCCAAGATGGGATCTATTATACAGCAGTTCCGACACGTCCCGTCGCCTATTACTCCACAAAGCAACCTACGGTAGCAGCAGGCATGCATCGCTGTATGGCAGCAGTAGACTGCGCCTCTTGGGCAGTGCAGGAATGCGATTCGATTGTAATGAACACACAGTTGATTCTGCACACAGGACACACGTTAGTTGAATTATTACACACCGGCAAATTGCGTTCAGTCTCCGATAGTAGACGAGCTAGATGGGAAGCTGTTTTGCTCCCCAGAGATAAATCCATACAAATAATAAAAGACACACGAGTAAACCCAGCAGATGGGATGTTAGGGGAGGGAGAAGAGCATACATGCTCTGAGCTGGTTCTCCAGGAGGACCACAGTCGCTTCCTAGAAAACCCCCTCACAGACCCTGACTTGGAACTATATGTTGATGGATCCAGGAAAATAAAAGATGGAATTCCCCACACTGGGTGGGCGGTGGTATTGGATGATAGCACCGTCGTAAAAACAGGATCCCTGCCAGGACACTGTTCAGCCCAAGTGGCAGAACTCGTGGCGCTGACTGAGTCATTAAAAATAGCGAAAGACATTAAAGTTAACATTTTCACTGACAGTCACTATGCATTTGGAGTAGTACACGACTATATGGCAACCTGGGAACGTAGAGGGTTTATAACAACAGCAGGAGAAGTAATCAAAAATTATGAGTATGTCCTTAGTTGAATCATGGACAGATAACAAATGTATCCAAATGACACGCACCTATGCAAATGCCCTTAATAAAACAAAATGTTGGGTTTGTTCCCACATTCCACACGACACTAAGAAAGGGGTTCCAATGATCCCCATTCCAATTCCAGGATTTTCTGATTATTCACAACTTAGAGTTGCCTCTAATGTACGGTATGCATATGATTATGCCTTAGGCATCACAGGAGAATGGTACTTTAGACCGAAGATGGATCAGAATAATCAAAGCAACTACAAAGATACACCAGTCCTCCGGAGGAAAAACCCTCTGGGGATGGCTTGCTGATACCTTTGGTAATCTGGGTATGATTGTGTTACATGGATTGATATCGGTAGTTACTATTCTGCTATGTCTGTATGTTTCTTTTTTATGTCTTAAATACACTGTTCAAAGAGCATCTCAACAACTTTGTAAACCTCATAATGTATCTACTATGGTTACAGCTGCAATTAAAACACCCTCGTTGGCAGACTTTCTCTAAATTTCTACTAAACGACACCGTCCCTCACTCGGGAGGAGCAAAACTCACACACCCATTGACACAAATCTTATTCTATCCCCTTGGTTCTGGAGGCTCCATGTGACTGAGGACAAATGGATTTAGTATCAAAGGCAATAAACCTCATGACTCAAGGAAAACCAAAGGATGCATTGGAAAGATACTATTACAAAGGTCACTCTGCTCCATGAGACACCTTCAGGACATTCTGTACATTCACATTTAGGGACACACACTTATCGCTCTCCCAGACAGCAGGGACACCCTTACACTCGCCGTACACACATATACACCCCACGGGGAAGGGTTGGGATGAAGGAGCTGAAAACGCAGCGTCAAATCTTCCTAACCCCTAAGGGGATTTGCTTGTAACTGACAAACATAACTTTTTGGCTTCTTTCTGCTTTGCTCTATTGCCAAACAGCAGAGAATGAAGACTCTGTATAGCAAGTTGAAGAAAGTGTTTTGTGATAACTATATAATGTTTTATATTAATACTAGCATTAGAAGTAGTTTGTATACAGACTGAGCAGATTAGATTTAGCAGCACAAGTAAAGGGTCAACAAGGTTGGTTTGTTAGAAACTCCTGTCAGTAATGAAAGATCACACAGTGCCGAAATAGCCTACAGATGTCTGCTGAGAATTTGTTTATGACTTAATCGTTTCTCCAGATAGGCAGGAATTGTTTCTGTTAACGAGCGATTGACACTAGGTAAATGACGACCGTGGGATCGCATCTTCCTAGTGCACATCAAAGACGGACATCTGCTTTGGATCCATCACCTCTTCACGGGAGGACAGATCATAAAACGGACCCGGACCTGTATCTTCTGATTGGATGAACGGCCATAAGATGTTACGTCATTTTCCTATAAAGCTGCACTCATGTTGGTAAACATTAAGTCTCACTGAAGGAATTATTCCTGACGTGGGGCTTCCGAGCGGCTCGATTAAAGTTCTATTTGCTTTATCTCCACGATTTCTCCACTTATTTCCCACACGGTTCTACACCATATAATCACAGTTTAAACGATATTAAATCAAATCGCAGCCAATCAGCTTTTCTTCATTTTGAAATCATTTAATGAGAGCATTACATTTATTTTGGTAAGACTAAATTAGAATGCATATTTCCTGTAACCAACTAAACACATTTATACATTTTGCTACAAGTAAGACTTTAAAAATAGATCATGTAGTACTGTATACCCGCTGCTACAGCCATCACTGTGATTCTCTCTCCGTCACAAAAGAGGCACGTCATCAGGGGCCCAGTTGATAAGGACAGTACAGGAACCTAAAACATGCACTGCAGCAGTCACATGATTCACAGCAAAAAAAATGTTACAATACAGCTTCATGTGAAACCCTCAAAACCCAGCACAGAAGACTGGTGAATAATCATGTACTGGCACTAGGAAACACATGAAAACAAAAAACAATAAGCTCGTACCTTATCCATATTAAGATCTCTTTGTAGTGGCCTTACATAGATCATGGCAGAGCCAATGTGGATTTCTGGGTCCCTTCAATATTTCATGAGTACCCCTCATCAGGGCAAGGAATAACATCCAAGATCCTGAAATCTTCATGAGTTCAAATCCAGCCCCTCACTCAGTTTAGGATACGATTCCAAGAACTGATTTCTGAATCCTTCACAACTGCGCTCACATCCTGACATGAAATACAACTCAAATGTGAATCTAATGAACATCTTACTCACTAATAGACAACCTTGGATTCACAATAGGTTTCTATTCTTTTCATTTGTATAGCATGTGCACGTAGAACAAGCGAATGGATCACAAACGGGCAAATATTCCCGATCTGAATTCCACACATTTCATTAGGAGAGGCATCTGAAAGGATTTGGGGAGATTTCAAATTGTAATAGTTGATGATATTTCAGTAGCACAGGACAGTGCTTTAATAAAACGTCTAAAATATCCAAGGTACATATAACATTACATGTCACTCATATAGCTGTCTTGTTTTCCCAATGTTTCTTGTGCTGTGCAGTATATGTACAACTAAATAACACTTTATAAGATCTGTCTTCTAGTTGTTTTACGGCGCTGCGGGTTAAACGCCCAGAGCATCAGAGCGGCGGCGTCGGAGCAGCACTGGGCCCCCAAACAGCGCGGCTCGAAACCTACATAGAGCCAAACATTTTAACCTTTTGACTTGTCCATTATAACCCCAATTAAATCATTAATATCATATAGAACTCTTTTAATAATCATTATTGTAATCATCGCTTCACTGCACCGGCTCTTTTCATGCTGTATTACAGCAGTGCTCTGTTCACACAATCTCTCTCTCTCTCTCTCTCTCAATTCAATTCAATTCAATTCAATTCAAGGGTGCTTTATTAGCATGACAAACAGTTTCGTAGTGTTGCCAAAGCAGTTAATATTATATACATAAATTGAAAAATAATAAAAGGTAAGAAAAATAATGTATAAATAAAATCTTAATAGACATGTACATTTACTTTATTTATACTTAACAAGTTTACAGCTGGTGCTCCTGTATGTTTTCACAGTGAGCCCCTCAGGCTGTGGCAGGCGGCTACATATTGGGCGGCCAGGGGGGCAGTGTGTCCCTCCCCCAGGAGGATAGCTATTTGTTTTTCATGTATCAATTCAGAAAATGATTTTACAATATTTATGAATTTATTAAAGAATGTGTCCCTTATTTTGGCATATTTATTGCAGTGGAGGAGGAAGTGCATCTCTGTCTGGACCTCTCCTGTCTCGCAGTGACCGCAGCGCCGCTCCTCTCTGGGCAGCCAGCTCTGCCTGTGTCGGCCTGTCTCTATGGCCAGGCTGTGGTCACTGAGCCTGTACTTGGTCAGGATGCGTCTCTGCTTCGTATCTCTGACAGTGAAGAGATACTCTGTCAGGGTGTTTTCTCTGTTTAGGGCCCGATAGCAATCCAGTTTACTTTGGGAATTTGGTTTCATTGTTCCAATGTTCCAGATAGGAGGTTTTGATTATCTTTATGATTTGGTTGACTCTAATTGGGGGCAGGTAACCAGTGCTGACCTGAAGCTGGTCTCTGTTCGCAGTATTAGCGGGGGTCAGTGCTGTGAGCTTCAGGGCCAGCTGACTCAGGGGACTCTTTTCAGGGCTGAACTCTTGGGTTTGGAGGACCTTGTACTGCAGTGAGTCTGACTCACTTTTCTTCAGGTGCACCAGAATTGCAGTGCTCTTTTCTTTATATTAATGAGAGTTGGGTAGCGGCCTTATTCTGCCCTGCATGCGTGGTTTGGTGTGTTCTTCTTCTGATTGTGTAGAAAGCTCTTCTTGTTTTGTCTTTGAGTGCCTTCACTGCCAGGTTAAAGTCAGGGGTGCTGAGGACCATGTTGAACAATTTAAGCTCAGCCTCCTGCAGTTGTGCGCTGCTGTGTTTGAGCATCTCAGTGCTGATGCTGTCCGGGATGCAGGCTTTTCTGGGTGGAAGTGCCTGGAGCTTTTTAGATATTTCCTGTAGGGTGATTGGAGCATCAGTTGGGTTTTGATTATTTTTAATTGATTGTTCGAGTAATTTCAGTTTTTCCCTGGGTTCAATTTGTTTGTGTGTCAGATCATTTTGTTGGATATCTTTATAAAGCTTTTCAAAGTATTTTTTCCAAATGGTTCCATTTTGTATTGCCAATTCTTGTTGTTTTGTTGAATTTAAATTGTTCCACATTTCCCAGAACTGGATGTTTTTGATTGGATAGGTGCCTTAAATTTGTTCGTATTGATTTACACTCATCATCAAACCATGTCTGTGTGTGTGTGTGATTCTGGTTTATCTTTTTCTTTGTCTTTTTAAGATTTGCCATTGTGGCTGCAATTTGAAATATTTGATTGATATCATTTATGGCCAGATTTAGTCCTGAGATGTCAGGCTGATACTGTGAGCTGAGGAAAGAGTTGATGATGTTGGTTATTTCTGTAGAACTGATTGCTTTGTTAAATTCCTCTGTGCTGTTTGGAGCCCATCTGTATGTTTAATTAAGGTTGTACAGCTTACCGGGCTGTGTCTGTGTGTTGCTGGCCTGACTTCTGCTTTTCAGAATCGATTTGCAATGGTCATTTTGACCAATTAAGCCCAAGAATTGAGTCAATTAAGTTGTCAAGGACTACCCAGTGAAGACGTGGACTCACGACTAGGTCATACTGTGAGCTCACCAGAGCAGACATTACACTGAGCTCACTGTGAGCTCACTTAGCGCTTTTCCAGCGACATGGTGCCGGTGCTGGAGCCGGAGCTGCTGCTCGGCCTGGGATCCAGCTGATCTTTTTTGAACCGGCCCGCTTTTCCACCGGTTTTGACGTCACTGGATGTGGGCGTTCCCAAGCATGGAGTAGAAGTGGAGAAACACAGCAATAGTAATCAGCACTGAGGCGACTGCGTCTTTAAACCCCATTTAACATCACAATCAAACTCATTCCACGTCTATGGCAAATCGTAACCCTAATGTTACAAATGTTCCCTAAATATGTGTTTTGCAGAATACACAAGCAAACGTTATGGAATATCAGCATTTTATCGACACACATGATAGAACTTATTGTTCTTTAACATTGATGAGAATAATTAACATGAATAAACTTACTGCTGAAGATGTAACCCTTACCCAGTGGCTAACCCTAACTATGTTACAAATGTTCCCTAAACACTTATTTTGCAGGATCAATAAAAAATTGTTAGGATTTTTTAAACTTTTACTGACACACATAGTTAATAGCAATGTGTTATAACTTTACCGAAAATAATAATCTGTATATCTTTAATTGTTTAGACGTTATTAAGATATAATGCATCTTTCACATAGGGAACATTTGTAACATGTTAGGAAAAACAAACAAATGATTTGAAAATATTCATAATCATACAATTTGTCAGGCTTCATAAGAATGGTATTTATAACATACTCTGTAAAAATCAAGCAAATAGCATTTGTGGTTCACGAGAAAATATATATATATAATCAAAGCTATTAGCAGCCGGTGTATGAAGACACATACGATTATACAGCATTATTTGGCAGCTTCGCAAGACCTAATTTGAAACGTTGTTGGTAAGTTAGATAATTAGTGGGGACCCTCTATTTGCAGTTCTTCCCCTCCATAATTGCTAAAATAAAGTTTTACTGACATTTTATTGACCCTACCACTGCATAGGGCACATCTGTAACATGAACGCTACTGAATGGCACATACATTGAAAACTACGGAGAACTGAGACAAATCCACTTTACACTTCATAAATAATCTTAAAACGTTTCCAACCAAGGCAACACCCACTTGAAATACGTTCATTCTCATTTTTGGTAAACAAAAAGAGAGACTGTTACATATGTTCCCTATGATGCATCTACAGAGAGAGAGAGAGAGAGAGAGAGAGAGAGAGAGAGAGAGAGAGAGAGAGAGAGGTGCTAAGGCACATTTGTAACATAAATTAGGGAACATTTGAAACATGCTTAGGGAACATTCATAAGAACATAAGAACATAAGAACATAAGAACATAAGAAAGTTTACAAACGAGAGGAGGCCATTCGACCCATCATGCTCGTTTGGTGTCCATTAATATCTAAGTGATCCATGGATCCTATCCAGTCTATTTTTAAATGTTCCCAAACTTTCAGCTTCTACCACTTTCCATCTTGAATGCCTTGAAGCCCAATTTCCATTTGTGTCCCCTGGTTCGTGTGTCCCTGCTGATCTGGAAAAGCTCCTCTGGTTTGAGGAACCTTTCATGATTTTGAAGACTTGGATCAAGTCCCCACGTAATCTCCTCTGTTCCAGGGTGAAAAGGTTCAGTTCCCTCAGTCTCTCCGAGTAGGACTTTCCCTTCAGACCTGGAATAAGTCTGGTTGCTCTCCTCTGAACTGTCTCTAAAGCAGCAATATCCTTCTTGAAGTGTGGTGCCCAGAACTGTACACAGTATTCCAGATGAGGTCTAGCGCATTGTACAGTCTTAACATTACTTCCCTTGTTTTAAATTCTACACTTTTGACGATATACCCTAGCATTCTGTATGCCTTTTGTATTGCTTCCCCACATTGTTTGGATGGAGAAAGTGAATCCACATAGATTCCTAGGTCTTTCTCATGCATTACTTCATCTAGATCTGTACCTCCCATAGTGTAATTATAGTGGACATTTTTGTTTCCTGCATGTATTACCTTGCACTTGTCCACATTGAATTTCATTTGCCAGGTGTCAGCCCACAACTGAATTTATCTAAGTTCCTCTGAATAGCATGTGCTGCCAAGATTGTATCTGCTAAGCCACCTATTTTAGTATCATCTGCAAATTTGACAAGGTTGCTAAGTATCCCAGAGTCCAGATCATTAATATAGATTAGAAAAAGCAAAGGCCCTAGTACTGATCCCTGTGGAACTCCACTAACAACCTCACTCCAGTTAGAAGTGACTCCTCTAATCTGTTTCCTATACATCAACCAGTTCATAATCCATCTACTTACATGACCCTGAATGCCTACAGCTTCCAATTTGAGGATCAGTCTTTGGTGTGGAACCTTATCAAAAGCTTTTTGGAAATCTAAGTATATCATATCATATGCTTTCACGTGATCTACAGCTGCAGTTGCATGTTCAAAAATTTTTATTAAGTTAGTAAGACATGATCTGCCTCGTCTAAACCCATGTTGACTATCTCCAAGAATATGGTTTTCATTGAGATGCTCCTCTATTTTCTCCACTTTCTTGTGGATTGGTATGAAATTTGCAGTCTTCCAGTCAGTGGGAACATCCCCTGTTCTAAGTGTCATTTGGAATAATCGAGTTAGCGGCCTATACATAATTTCCCTCATTTCTTTAAGTACTGTTGGAAATATCCCATCTGGCCCAGGTGATTTGTTTGATTTTAATTCTGCTAGTCCCTTTAGTACCTCCTCCTTATTTATCCTCATCTCTCTTAGGGTTTGACTGGACTGATTGTCAACCTGTGGCATGTCATCTGTTTTTTCTTTTGTAAAAACCTCTGTGAAATACTCATTTAGAATATTTGCCACATCTTGTTCGTTTTCCAAGATACCTCCATTTTTGCCCTTTATCTGTTTCACCTCCTCCTTAATTGACCGCTTGCTGTTGTAATTTTGAAAAAAGCTCATTGCATTGGTTGTAGCTCCAAGAGCTATGTTTCTTTCTATTTCCCTCTTTGCTTTCCTGATCCCTTTCTTAAGATCTCTTTGCAGCTCAACATATTCTATGTATTTTGTTTCATCACCATCCCTTTTGTATGTGCTATACAACATTTTCTTCCTCTTTATATTTTTTTGCATGCCTCTGGTTTGTATGTATGTATGTATGTATGTATGTATGTATGTATGTATGTATGTATGTATGTGTGGAAGGAAAGTTAGAAATTCTTTTCTCACAACTGTTTTTCTTTCTTGTATACTTAAGAAAGATAAGGTCAAGCTAGAAGGTCAGGACAATGTCAAACAGAATGACCTATGTGCCTGTTCCCTAATACCATGTGTAGACCTATGAACTCTGTTCTATAATGATATATGTTCTGCTTAGTTAGCCTTTAAGATAACATAGTAATGACTTTCTAGCATGTATGTATATATATATATATATGTATGAATGTATGTATGTCCAATTGCTTTGACAATACAAATGAATTGAGAGGGAGAGAGAGAGAGAGAGACAGACAGACAGACTGACAAACAGAAAAACAGACACACACACAAACACACACACACACAGAGCCAGCCAGCCCGCCAGCCAGCCAGCCAGCCAGCTCAGCCATGACATCACGAGCCTCTCTCAGCTGACTGCTATGACATCACAGAGCACGTACATTCCGTTGCTTGCCGTCTGTCAACCACTCAGTCACTGCCAGCCAGACTGGCTGGCTGTCTGGATGGGGGGGCTGCTTGCTGCTGCTGCGTACCTTAGCTAGCTTATTTGCTTGACCGGCCTTCCTACTCCTCTGCCCACATGCCCACCTATGCCCGATCTGCTGTTCACCTGGATCACAGCTCCGCCCCAACAAGGCAGATCCTCCCAAAAATGGTACAAACTGATCCACGTTCCCCTCCACGGAAAACTTTAGCCCAAAATAAGGGACACATTCTGTAACAACATAATGGATGCCCACCCAACCTGTGACAAAACTGAGAAAAAAGAAAAACACTCAGTCCTCCTGGGGGAGGGACACACAGTCACCCTGGCTGCCCAATATGTCAGCGCCTACCACAGCCTGAGGGACACAGTGACACACGAGCACCGGCTGTAAATATAATGTAAATACTCGTTTGTAATGCATGTCGTTGTATTTCAAAAAAGGAATCTGGAAATAGTAAACCTATTTTCTTTATTTGTATGTATTAAAGATATTAAAGAATAAAGATTAAAGATCACATTTTATTACATTTTCTTTTTCTGTACTTGATTACATGATTCATAATTCTATTATTCATTTTCCGTGTATATGTATATATGTATGTATGTGTGTGTATATATATATATATATATATGTATATGTATGTATGTCCAATTGCTTTGACAATACAAATGAATTGAATTGAGAGGGAGAGAGAGAAATAGAGAGAGAGAGAGAGGAATATGAGCTCCTAAAAACATTTGTTTTTATACATAAGCAGATTTAATTTGTCATTTACAAATGAATATATAGCACTATAAACATACACAGAAGACATGGAATAGAAATTCAGAAGAAAAAGTATTCAAAAAATAATAATTTTAAGAAAAACACAAAAAGAAGAAAGCAGAGAGACAGTTCTGGAAGAAAAGTGAGAAAAGAAAAGCTGAAGACAAGAATTGGAGGTAAGACCTTTCACCTATAGAGACAAATTATTAAACAAAACAATATATATTAATAAAATAAATAAGCATTCTCAGTAGTTGACTCAGCCAATGAAAATGCAGAGCTCCAATTTGAATAGAGTGACAGTAGGAGAGAGCCCAACTGCCACTGAGACTGATACAAATCTATCGAACAGCAGTCTGACTGCAGAGCTGCCTTTTGAAATCCGATACCCTGAAGACATTCGCTCTGCACAGGCTAAGAAGGACTACAAACAAGCTGTGATGAGAGCATCTCCTGAGACCCTCATCCTAGACTACACCGGTAAAGGAGAAAACAGGGTCAAGAACAATCTACTGTTCTACAGCGCCTTTCACAAAACCCTGTGCCAGACATACCCCAATAACAACAAGAGGGGCATTAGCAGAGGCAGGCAGATCTCAGTGCTGGTAGAGAAAGACACAGACAGTGTGATGCTCACTTTTAATGTATACCACAACGGGACCATCATGGTGCAGGGCAGCGAGAGTAGCCTGGACCAATTATCTCTCGGCTTCCACACCTCAAAGCAGCAGACTGAGGTAGAGAAACGTGCCAGAGCCAGCCACCCTGCAGTCTGCCCCCAGCCACACGGAGCCAGACAGTGCCCCATCTCCCACAGACTGCCCCCCTGTCTCCCCAAAACTCTCCAGCAACATTAAAACACTAAAGGAATGCCTATCAGTGCTGGAGCTGGAGTTTGCGGAGTTCAGGGACTAAAGATGCAGCACAAGGCTGAGATCCATGAGCTGAGAGCAGCAGTGAGAGACCTGGAGGAGCAGAGACAAACCCTGAGGACGGAGCTGCGCAGAGCGAGGGAGGAGCTGACCAGGACACCCCAGCACAGCCAGCTAAGGAGCCTGCAGAGCCAGCTGGAGGAGCTAAGAGAGGAGCTACACATCACTGGAGCACAGAGACTGCACTGCACTGAACCCACAACACCTCCAACCCCTGACACCTCCAACACTGATGCACCCACTGATCCACCCACACTCCCCACCACTCCTGACACCCCCACTATCACCAGACCTGCCACTAATACACAACCCCCTGAAACGCCACTCCCCCAAAACACACCCGCTGCCCCCACCACTCCCGACGCAAACCCTGAGTGGCAGGTCAACACAGAGGTGGTCATTCTGAGCGACTCCAATGGGAAGTTCCTGGATGAGAGGCGCCTCTTCCCTGGGTGAAAAGTGAAAAAGCTTTGGTGCCCGACAGCACAGAGAGCCCTGGAGCTGCTCTCCAAGAGGAGGCTGTGCCAGGTCAAACACATCCTCATCCACACCGGCACTAACGACCTGAGTGCCCGCAGGGGCGATGTGGCCTCAGCCCTGAGACAGGTGGCAAAGAAAGCCACAGAGGAATTCCCAACTGCCAAAATCACCATCTCCACACTGCTGCCCCGCACAGACGTGCCCCTGCACATCATCCAGGCCATCAACGCAGAAGTGTCCCGAAGATGTGCCCTCCTCCCCAACGTACACCTGGCACACCACTGAGACATCCAGCCACATCACCTGTATGACCACGTCCACCTCAACAAGACGGGTGTGAGGATCTTCGCAAAGGTCCTCAAGGACACAACCCTGGGCCGAAACCCCACACACCCCCACCCCATATCTTGTTCATTTTCCAAAATACTTCAATTTTTGCCCTCTATCTGTTTCACTTCATCCTTTATTGACCTCTTGCTGTTGTAGTATTGAAAAAAGCTCTTTGCATTCGTTATAGAGCTATGTTTCTTTCTATTTCCCTCTTTGCTTTCCTGATCCCTTTCTTAAGATCTATTTGCAGTTCACCATATTCTTTGTATTTTGTTTAGTCTCTATCCCTTTTGTATGCGCTATACCACATTTTCTCTCTCTTCAAATTTTTTTGCATACTTCCATTAAACCATTTTGGCCAATGTTTTTTGGTCCTCAATTTGCTAAGTTTTGGTATAAATTTCTCCTGAGCCTCAAGTAGTATATTCTTAAATATACCCATCCATTTTCAACTGAATCTGATCCAGTATGCTCCAGTCTACCTCTTCCAAGTGTCGCCTCATACCTTCAAGGTTTGCTTTTATAAAATTGTAGACCATTGCTTTAGACTTGGGCCTTGTTTCTAGAAAGAATGCCTCAAAGATGACCATATTGTGATCACAGTTTGCTATTGATTCTATAACTAATGTCCCTCTGACTCTATCTAACATCTCGGTTATTTGAAGGGAAATCTGTCAAGGTCACTGTTAAGGTACAACGCTTCAGTTGAAGCAGCCCTTCGGATCCCAGTGAATCGGGCAGTCAGGCCAGTCAGCGTTTCAGCTACAGGGGAGACTTTTCAGCAGGAGACGAGCGCTCGGGAAGAAAAATGCACAGACACAGAAGTAGTCCGTTCGTTTATCTTCAGTTTATTTAAAGTTTCACACAGCCTTTATACAGTCTAACAAACATCTTCAGTGATAGTTACGGGGCAGTCCCGATATGTAGTTACACACCATAATAGTACTGATTTTGCAGTGTTCCCACAAGCAGGTACACATGTCATGCCTCGTGGGAATGTTATTGTCCGAGGATGTGTGTAACCCATAATATATTTGTGTTTCGGGAAGGGGAAAATGTAGCACATACTGTACGAACAACATGTTTTGTGTCTGCCACAGCTGCTTGGATTACAAGCAGTTCTGCAAGCTATTTCAGCAGTGTGCATAAGACATAGATAATAAGTAAAGTTATGAATAACTCACAGTTCCTAACTAGTAACTTACTGGAAAGTTTCCTATATTTTCTAACAGTTATACAGTGGGTATATACAATACATAGGAGGCAATTTTACCCCAACAGTCACCGTTGACAATTGGAAACAGCTCCTCAGTGGAATATGCCAGTAATGAGGACATAAGTGTACAAACATAAAGAAAGTCCTGCTATTACAAACTGCCAGCAAATGCATGTAATGCATTACTCATCTATTCAAAATACCTAGTTTACTGCATTACTATGATTATTATTATCCAATATAGAAATATATTAACACATTAGTCTCAGTAACGTGCATTTTTCACCTTTAATTGTGTGTAATTTCCAGGAAAATAGTGTTGATACATTTTGAATAGTCAGTGAAACATATCAATTTTCAAAGACTTCATGTCCCTCTTAACAGCCCTAGCAAACAATGCATTTACAGCATATTAATAAATAAAGAATACTTTAAGGGGGATGGTGTAAAACATCCATAGGAACAGCAGAGAAACTGTAAGTTAAACATGAACCTGAGATATTTCCACAATGTTAAGGGGTTAAAAAATAGGATCACCAAATAAATAAGCAAGTAAATCTTAAAGTACAGCTATAGATAATTCATTTTTGTAAGGATATTATACATTATTGACAATGTTTTCTGTACCAGTTGTTAAAACCCCTAAAAAGAGCACATTATAAATGGTCAATGTGATATATTTCCAGCACACAATCCCCAAAGAAATGACAGGAATTTAGGACTGTGTTGTGGAAATACCATTTTAACTTGTATAAAAGGAAAGCTTTAAAGTTAATCTCTACTTTCTTTGGGTCTCAAATATTTAATTCTTAATTCCCCTAACTGGTCTTGGTTTGTATCGTTGAAATGCAATTTGATCACAGAATTTATCTATTTAACATGTCAAACAGTAGGTGGCAGAGTTTACATTACATTATTTGTCATTTAGCAGACGCTCTTATCCAGGGCGACTTACATTTGTACCCATTTATTATTATTATTATTATTATTATTATTATTATTAATATTTTTATTTCTTGGCAGACGCCCTTATCCAGGGCGACTTACAACATAACTGCAAAAATACAGTGAAGTACAATCAATCAATCAATCCATTTTTATTTGTATAGCGCCCTTCGCAGGGTAGCCACAGAGTGCTTTACAGACTGGTAAACATACAACAAACGTACAGCAAAATAAAAAACATAAATACAATAAAATCAAATATAGACCTGTAAACATTTTACATGATCTAGAATAAAGTGAGTGAACATTTAAGTAAATAAAGCATTTAGGAACGGAGGAGAGAAAAACAAGAAAACTCCTAAGGATGGCATGTAGGAGAAAATGAATCTCTGGGGGTCCACGGCCTAGGGCCTAGGCCTAATGGTTGCCTCCCCTCCAGGCAGTATACTTATTACAGCAGCAAGGAGATCAGAAAGTTCTTTATCGGTGCTGCTGGCTGTGGTCTTCCCTGTGGAGGAGGCCTCTCGCTGGCCATCGGGGGTGGAGGGTTTGGACCATCAATAGGCTTTGGGTTGCGATGGCTCATCAAACCTTGGGTGTGGATGCCCCGTTGACCCTCCATTGTGAGGTGCTTCTGGGATGGGTTGTGCCTCATCAGACGGGTAGGGAGGTGCCAGTCCCTTTAGTGCTTTAAATGTTAATAAGAGCACTTTAAAGTCTATCCTGTAGTGCACGGGCAGCCAGTGAAGAGAAGCCAATACTGGAGTGATGTGTTCATGTTTTTATGTTTTTGTTAGGATTCTTGCAGCAGCATTTTGGACTGAAGTGCACAAATAGCTCTGTTTGTGCTGCCTGACAGAATGGCATTACAGTAGTCCAATCTAGATGTAACAAATGCGTGTATCAATTTCTCAGTGTCCTGTAACGAGAGGAATTGTCTTAGTCTAGCAATGTTTCTAAGCTGGAGGAAGGAAGATCTCGACACATTCTGAATGTGTGATTCAAAAGATAGATTATGATCACAGATGACACCCAGGTTTCATGCCATCCCCTTAGGGGAGAAATTAAAGTTATCATTACTCAGTTTTGTTAGTGAATGATGAACAGTTCGATTTTTGTCTCCTAAAATTATGACTTCTGTTTTGTCAGAATTAAGCATAAGAATTTTTTTTCTCATCCATGTTTTAATCTCAGACAGACAGCAGATTCGTTTTTCTAGGTCTATGGTGTTGTTAGGATTTACTGACAGATATAATTGTGTGTCGTCTGCGTAACTGTGAAAGTTAATATTATGTCGTCGAATGATATCACCTAAAGGGAGCATGTACAATGAAAAAAGTATAGGTCCGAGGACTGAGCCCTGTGGGACTCCGTACTTAACCTCAGTTAAATTTGAGTGGTTCTCGTTAATCTGTGCATATTGGAGTCTGTTTGACAGATATGATTTAAACCATGAAAGCACATTGCGAGATAGGCCAATACGGTTTTCTAAGCGGTGTATCAAGATTTTGTGGTCGATTGTGTCAAAAGCCGCACTTAAGTCTAATAAAATAATAACACTGGTGTGCCCTACATTGGAGGACTGAAACACGTCATTCAATACTTTTAACAGGGCCGTTTCTGTACTAAGGCCGGAACGGAAGCCTGATTGAAATTCTTCATAAAGATGATTATCGGTTAAAAAAGCTTGCAGTTGGTTTTCAACTACTTTCTCTAGAACCTTAGAAAGGAAGGGAAGGTTTGAGATAGGTCGATAGTGTTTAAGTTGGTTAGGGTCGACACTGGGTTTCTTAAGAAGTGGTTTAATTACAGCTATTTTAAATGATTCAGGAACAGATCCTGAGAATAAAGAGACATTGATAATATTGTGTATTCTGTGAATAATTCATGGCAGAGATTGTTTTAGCAGTTTAGTGCGTATAGGGTCTAGTGCGCAGGTTGTTGTTTTCATTTTAGTAATTAAGGAGACCAATTCCTGGTGATTTACTACGTTAAACGAGTCCAAGGTAGGCAGGGGCTGTGAAGGACTGCATGTGTCAGCTATAGTATCTGTGTATGTTTCCTGTTCTATCTGTTTTCTAATGCTGTTAACTTTGCTATTGAAATGATCCATGAAGTCACTACAGGTGAAATTGGGGGGGATGACCTCTGAAGGCTTTACCTTCTGGTTAGTAAGTGTCGCTATTGTATTAGAAAGAAAACGCGGGTTATTCTTATGCGTCTCTATTAAATTGGAGTAGTAGGCAGACCTAGCAGAGGACAGGGCCTGCTTGTATCTTATTATACTGTCATTCCATGCCATGTGAAGACCTCTAGTTTTGATTCTCTCCATTTACGCTCACATCTACGGCATTCTGTTTTAAGTGAGCGAGTGTGTTCGTCAAACCACGGTGAGTGTTTTGTTGGTTTTTATTTGTCGTGTCCTTAATGGGGCTACTAAAGCAGTGCTTAGTGTATTGTTGAAATTATTTAATAATTCATCTGCAGATCCTTCTTTTGATAAAGCTAGCATTTGGCAACAGGGTAGTGAATTTATGAATAGCAGTGGGATTTAGGCAGCGAGTTTCTATGTTCCTTTCCGTGTGTCTAATTCTACTCCTCCTACAAGGCAATCAATCATTACAAATTAAATTTAGCTAAAACAGCAATTCAAAATAATACATTTTACAATTTTCAATTTACAATTTACACAAGTACAGTAAGTGACATCCTACATCCTTGACAGTGAAAGCTAAGTGCTGTCAAGATGTAGGGTCACAGTCAAGGGCTACGGGAAAGGGAGCAAGGAGGAAAATAATCAAGAACGCGAGAAGCATAATACAACTGTGAAGTGCTATCTAGCAGGGATAGAGGACTAATATTACAAGTGCTGTCGGAAGAGATGCGTCTTGAGTAAGTGCCGGAATGAGGTCAAGGACTCTGCTGTTTTGACTTCGGTGGGCAGGTCGTTCCACCATTTAGGTGCCAGGGATGAGAAGGAGCGGTTCTGGAGGAGGCAGAGTTGGTCTATACAACTGGGTATTTTACTGGAGCAATCTAAGTGAAGTACCTTGCTCAAGGGTACAACAGCACTGCCCCACCTGGGATTTGAACCCAAAACCCACAATATGAGTTCAGAGCCCTAAGCACTACTCCACAGTGTTGCATTAATCACAGACTGTACCAAGGCTCCATGTGATTCTTTATTGCACTTATACTGTTATTATTGTTTATTTGATTTAATTTTAATTATTCACTGATTGAGTCGTGTTCTCAAATTGTTTGTTTTCATTGATTGTATTCACTGATTGATTGACATTAATTGATATTCACTATTATTGAACAGGCAGAAGCTTTGATCCCCAATGCGGCGCACCTGTATCACTGAGCAGCGGCCGCCTTCCCTCATGGCCACTACACCTGTGGACACTCAGCTGGAGATAAAGGCTGCCCTGCCAGAACAAAGGGGCACGGCGGAGCACCAGCAGGGACAGTGACTGCGGGACGGGTTACAGAGGAGAGGATATCGGCTGTGAGGGTGCCAGCCGGTAGGCACTAACTCCTCGCAGGGTCGGAGCGGGTCCCTGCAGATCGGGAGCTGCCTGGAGAAACATTAGCCGCTGGACGCAGTGACTCGACAGCGACAAGAGGATCTAAGGGACTATTACTGGCCAGAGACATTGACTTGGCTTCTACAAGACTGTATTCCTGGACTTGCCTTCTTGGCTCTGCGGTTTCCAGCTTCTCGGCGATAGACGGCACTTTGGGGCTCCGGACCAGCAGCCGGAGGGAGAAGCACATAGCGGACGGGTGAGAGGGACGCGCTCAATATCCCTGTGAGCTTGTGATCGCAGCACTTGCCAGTGAGCGAGCGTGTCCTCCTCCTGAGACTGCTCTTTGTCCTGGATTGGGGCTGCTTGTGCGGACGAGCTGCTCGTTTGTGAGGATCTCTAGCCTGGGACGGAACCGGAGGCCGAGCCGGGTTGGGACTGTGTAATTGAGACCATTCTCTCGCCATTCTCCATCGTTTCATACATACGTTTTTTGATTGTGAATATAGGGGGTATTGTCTGGGCTTAGTTTTATTTGGGAATTTAGTATAGTTTATTATATTTTCAGCTTTTGTATAGGTTTCTGTATTTTTATTTTTGCCCAGGTGATTAAAGGCAATTTTAATTGTAAAAAAAACATTGAGAGAACGGTCAGATTTCGTGCCCTGCTAGTTGCCCCTGTTGTATTGTACATGGTGAATTTTATTTAATGGACTAGAATAAGACCTTTCTTATTTACTGGTGACGTCTGTCCTGGGACCTTACCTGCAGGGGGAAATAAGTGAGTGGGAGCGAGTCCCCACCTCGCGTAACTCAGACTTCATGCGACCCAGTCAGAGGTGATTCTAGGGTATGTGGGGGCCCCAGGCAAAATAAATCCTGATGGTGAAGCCAGGGAGAGCATGGTGGGGTTTCCCATTTGCGACACCCCTGGACCCACTGTTCACTGCCACTCGTGACAATTTTCAGGTTTTTCTGAATGCTTAAACACTAACAGTGATTCTTGAAGTACTATCTCTGAAATAATTAACACTTTTAGGCAATGTATTTAACAAGTGAGCAATGGGTTCAATCAAATATGAGCTGTTATACTGTTGCAGGTATAATTGGGATATTTTGAGATGGAAACCGGTAAGTGCTGTAGTCTTACTGGTACAGTAATATGTACTGTACTTTCATAATGAGAAGGATCTCTCACTACAGTTTCTCAGTCGTTTATACACTGTGACCGAAAGCATGCACAGAGTGATCCGAGGTTCAAGCTAACATCCCAGAACCACTTCTGCAGGACTATGCACACCTTCACCTTGCTTCAACTCAATTGGTGAGTCCAGTTCACTCATGTTGCAAAACATTACTCGCAACTCTCAATGTGTTGGCACAATTGTCATTGAGAAAACACCTGTACCTTTTGTGCAATACATGAGTCATCAGACAAAACTCAAAGTGCTAATGTACTACAACACACTTCACGTCTGCAAACCCATCCATCCATTTTCAAAACACACAATTCCTGTGAGGGTCGCGGGGCAGCCAGAGCCGATCCCGGCAGTGATAGGGCACAAGGCAGGAATACAACCAGGACAGGATGCCAGGCCATCGCTGGGCAACATATACACAGCAATTTAACATAACCTAAACTGCATGTCTTTGGACAGTGGGAGGAAACTGCAGAGCCTGGAGAAAACCCACACGGCACATGGCAAATAATGCGATTAGACTCAGAGAAATCCAAACGTGTATAATAGAGGATAATGGGATGTTTCAGAACATAGACCATGTTTCAATATCCACTATTGATCGTTTGCTGAGAAGGCACAGGATGAGCATGAAGCAAATATATCGTGTACCATTTGAGAGGAACTCTGATCGTGTGAAAGAGATGTGCTACTTTTACATGCAAGTGAGTATGAAACTGTTTCCAGTACTATTGTGCACTTGGAAGAGACAGAGGTCCAGGAAGTGCAGTAATGCACCATGTTCTAATCACTGTTCCTACATGGTCAGAGAATAC
The DNA here is from genome assembly GCF_036373705.1 of Amia ocellicauda. Classification (NCBI taxonomy): domain Eukaryota; kingdom Metazoa; phylum Chordata; class Actinopteri; order Amiiformes; family Amiidae; genus Amia; species Amia ocellicauda. Next base: position 138,135 of record NW_027102711.1, on the reverse strand, counting down.
TCAAGCTTGATGCCAGCGATGACCACATTGAGTTCATCTATGTGGACGAGGTAGGATTCAAGAGGCGGTGCTGGGGAAGGAACATCATTGGCCAGCGAGCAGGTCCCTGGCCAAAGGGGTGGAAACATAACCATGTGGGCTGCTATCAGTCATTGCATTTTGTTGCTTGTTATATATAAATACATTGATAATTTTTGGGTAGGCAGGATCATCCATGCATCCATCCATTTTCAAAACCACTTAGGGTCGCAGGGAAGCTGGAGCTGATCCTAGCACGCATAGGGTGCAAGGCAGGAACACACCCAGGGCAGGATGCCAGGCCAGCACTGGGCAACACACACACACACATACAGGGCAATTTAGTATGGCCAATTAAGCTAACCCACATGTCGTTGGACGGTGGGAGGAAACCCACATGTACACGGGGAAAACATGCAAACTCCATACAGACAGGCAACCCAAGCTGGGTCTTGAACCTGGGACCCCTAGAGCTGTAAGGCAACACACCACTGTGCCACGACTGGCCAGGATCAAACATTGTATAATATAAAGTTCTTTACTGTCTGTGTTGATGGATTCTTTTTGTTTTCCTACATGAATCTTCCATTTTGAGGAGAGAGTTTTATTTTTCTAAACACAGTGTATTCTTAATGCTCAGTGTGAGAAACAGATATGATGTATGTGTGTGTGATTCTGACCCAATTCTTTGATTTTGAGGGCTGTGTATATAGTTTTTAGGCCAGAATTTTCCCCTGTGTGTGTTTAGCAGATGTGACTTTTTATTATGGGCATTGTGTTAACAGTTTAGGAGTATTGTGGTATAATAGTGTGTATGCAATTGGGAAAAACTATAAAACCATTCAAATGTTTTTAGAGAACTGCAAGAAAACCAGTATCTGGTCGACTGTTCACCCCAGAGCAGGAAACGCACATTGTAAATATAAAATAACTGCATCACACTCAGAGAACTGCAGGACCACATAATGGCAGATAACACACATTCCACAACATCAACAGAGTGAGTCTCTCGGCACTCTCTCGTCTACTGAAACTTAATAGAATTGGGATGAAGCAGCTATACAGAGTTCCTTTCGAACAAAACTCAGACCGTGTAAAACAACTGAGATATGAATATCTGCACGTAAGCTATACTATCCTATCATTGGTACTGGATCTGGAAGTGCACGGTGCTACATCATATTGACTGATCCCTGTCTTTTCATACTGTGCTACATTGTTTTGTCATGGAGCTAGAAGCAGATTCAGTGCATCGTGAGCTAATATATGTGGACGAGGCAGGTTTCAATCTTGCAAAAACAAGCGGCCACGGCAGAAATATCATCGGACACCGTGCAATCATCAACATCCCAGGACAACGTGGTGGCAACGTAACAATGTGTGCGGTCCTTCACCATCATGCAATCCTTGGCCCATACAACACTGCACACATCATCACATTTCTGGACACCCTCCACAAACAGACTAATCCCTAATGACTGGGTGCCAGAAAAGCCCAGGTACGTTATCATCTGGGACAATGTTAGTTTCCACCGGGCTGCTGTGGTCCGCAATTGGTTCACAGGTCACCCACTTTTCATCAAACTCAATCGCCCCCATAATCTGCGTTCTTGAATCCTATTGAAGAATTCTTCTCTGTATGACGTTGGAAGGTGTATGATCGCCAGCCCCACCAACGCATACCCCTTCTACAGGCAATGGAGGAGGCTTGTGGAGACATCGATCAGGGGTCATGCCAGGCCTGGATATGGCACTCCAAGCGATACTTTCCATGCTGCCTGGCTCAAGACAACATCGCATGTGATGTGGATGAAGTCTTATGGCCAGACCCACAAAGAAGGTGAGATGTAGCCTAATTTTTTCTGTTCTTTTTCCTAGCACAAATGTCTTTTCTTCTACTGCATTTTTGTTGTTTGAGGAGTGTTAGAACATTGAGAGAAAGAAAAAAAAACATTCCCCTTATTTGTATTGATAATGGGTTACAGTGAGGGAAAAAAGTATTTGATTCCCTGCTGATTTTGTACGTTTAAGAGAGTGCTCCCTTTAAGAGAGTGCTCCTAACCTCAGCTCATTACCTGTATTAAAGACACCTGGGAGCCAGAAATCTTGCTGATTGATAGGGGATCAAATACTTATTTCCCTCATTAACATGCAAATCAATTTATAACTTTTTTGAAATGCGTTTTTCTGGATTTTTTTGTTGTTATTCTGTCTCTCACTGTTAAAATACACCTACCATTAAAATTATAGACTGATCATTTTTTTGTCAGTGGGCAAACGTACAAAATCAGCAGGGGATCAAATACTTTTTTCCCCTCACTGTATGTTCGGGAATACACATTATTAGTATTATTTTTATTTCTTGGCAGACGCTCTTATCCAGGGCGACTTACAAAATAGAAGCGCAATACAAAGTGCAAGAATACAATTCAGTACAAGGCATCAAACATTACAAATTCAAATTTACATTATACAAGGCAATTCAAAACATAATACATTTTACAACTTCCAATTTACACAAGTAAATACAATAAGTAAAGTCATACATCCTGGAAAGTGAAAGCTAAGTGCTGTCAAGATGTTAGGTCCCAGTCAAGGGCTACGGGAAAGGGAGCAAGGGGGAAATCAATAATACAAGTATTAGTAATACAAGGCAAGAAGCATGGTAAAATGTTGTGAAGTGCTACCTTACAGGAGAGTAAAGGGACTAATATTACAACTAATATATCCTTCCGGCGCTAACTCAAGACATCTTTTCAGACAGTACTTGTAATATTAGTCCCTTTAATCCCCGTTAGATAGCACTTCATAGCATTTTGTCATGCTTCTTGGATTATTGATTGATTTTCCTCCTTGCTCCCTTTCCTGTAACCCTTGACTGTACCTTACATCTTGACAGCACTTAGCTTTACTTTCCAGGATGTATGTCCGCACTTACTGCACTTAACTGTATAAATTGGAAGTTGTAAAATGTATTATATCTTGAATTGCTTTGTTTAATGTAAATTTGAATCTGTAATGTTTGATGCCTTGTATTTAACTGTATTCTTGCACTTTGTATTGCACTTATTTTATAAGTCGCCCTGGATAAGGGCGTCTGCCAAGAAATAAAAAAAAAAATAATAATATTGTGTCGGTATCGGGAGCCAGTGGCGGGAGCGGAGCAGTGGAGTAGTGTGTGCGAGGGAAAGAGATTACCAGGCGAGCCGCAGAGTTCTGGATGAGCTGGAGCGGCGGGTAGTAGTTGCAGGCAGGCCGGCCAGGAGGGAGTTGCAGTAGTCCAGGCGGGAGAGGACCAGTGACTGGACGAGCAGCTGAGTCAAGAAGTTGGTGCGGAAGGGACGGATTCGGCGTATGTTGCTCAGGAAGAATCTGCAGGTGCCTGTCAGTGTGGTGATGTGCTGGGTGTAGGAGAGCGCAGGATCAAGAATGACTCCTAGATTTTTAGCGGAAGAAGCAGGAGAAAGTGTGGTGGATTCCAAGGGGATTGAGATGGGGAGATCAGCAGAAGGTGAGGAAGAGTGGGGGAAAAAGAGGAGATCCGATTTAGAGAGGTTGAGCTTGAGGTGGTGTGACTGCATCCAGGTGGAGATAGCAGACAAACAGGAAGAGATGCGAGAAGGGATGAGAGGGTCAGAAGAGGGAAAAGACAGGAAGATCTGGGCATCATCTGCATAGAAGTGGTAGGAGAAACCATGGGATGCGATGAGGGGGCCCAGGGAGCGAGTGTAGAGAGAGAACAGGAGCGGGCCCAGGATGGAGCCTTGGGGTACGTCTATGAGGAGAGGTTGGGGGGTGGATGAGGAACCTTGCCATGTCACTTGGTAGGTCCAGTCGTTGAGGTAGGAGGAGATCCAGGTGAGAGCAGTTCCAGAGATACCGAGGTCAGCGAGGTAGGAGAGGAGGATGGAGTGATCGACAGTGTCAAATGCTGCAGAGAGATCAAGGAGGATGAGGACTGAGGAGAGGGAGGCCGCCCGAGCACACCGGGGGGAGTCAGTGACTGCCAGGAGAGCCGTCTCGGTGGTGATTCTGAGTCTGAGATGTCCAGGGGTGTCACGAAGAGTTGCGAAGGGGAACAGCCTCTAGACAAGATGAGGTCTAACTGGCAGCCTGCACCGTGAGTGGGTGGAGACGGAGAGAGAGAAGTTAAAGGAGTAAAAGAGAGGAAGAAATCCGGCAGAGTGGGAGGGTTTGGAGAGGATGGTAGGTGAGGACAGCGAGGGGAGGGAGGAGAGAAGAAAGTCGAGTTCATCCAGGAAGGTGGTGAGTGGACCAGGAGGACAGTAGAGAACTAGAAGAAAGAGGTGAGAGGGAATTCAAAGCTGTTGGAGGCGATAGAGGAGAGAGAGGGGGGTGGCACAGAGAATAGCAGAGAAGGGGAGAGCAGGAGCCCTATTCCCCCCCCACCCAGTAAGACAGGGGGAGTGGGACAGGACAAACACAGAGGATAAGGCAGCAGGGGTGGATGAGTTCTCCGGGGAGATCCATGTCTCAGTGAGAGCGAGGAAATCCAGAGAGTGGTGGGAGGCGAAGGCAGAGATGAAGTCGGCCTTGTTTGAAGCATACTTTACACATTTGGATGCCTGTGTGTATGTGTGTTTACTACATGTATGAATAAACTTTATTGCAAACTGCTATGCCCTGTACATGAAAAAGCAAAAGCCACAAGTGTTTTTCATTTATACTATCATTCATGCTTAGTTGGCGCTTTGTGTGCCTATTCAAATAATGGTTTGTGTGTACTGTATTGCATACGCAACCTATCGTTATCTTTCAAGTCGGAAGCACTGCCCAAGGGGGAGGGGTTGCTGTATAACAAAGCCGTCGCAGGGGCGGAGGCAGCGAGCTGATAAGGGAGCCTGCCACGAGGTGCACCGCAAGGGTGCCTAGGCAACACAACTCCAGACAGTTACCTCAGGGATCCCGTAGGGCCGCACCTGAGCCGTCCAGGAGCGAGGACCATAGTCACGCTCTACCGGGAGCTGTCTGCTATCAGCATATACAAAGCGGGGCTACAGAGGTTAACTCTTATGCCCTCCACTTACAAGAACAAGGCCGGCTGCTCTACTAGTGCAGCTAGGAGCGAGGCCGTAATCTACTTGCACAATGTCTGGTGTAGGCAATCAAGCACTTGTGCGGCCTCCGCGCAATATCATGGCAGTGGACCCCTGATCCAATAGGAGCGGGTCACAGACCCAATGAGAAAAATACAATATAATACATAGCTGGCTAATCAGAAAGAGTAGCCGAGCTGAACAATATACAATATAAACATATCGCATGACAGGAAGACAGGACAGGAAAACTTCGGAGGTTTCAGGAGAAGCATGCAATCTGCCTTAATGTTTCAAAATAGCCCTATTGTAAATATAAACCAAAGATATTAAATGTTGTAATTTCCAAAACAGGGCAGTTGCCATAATATCAGGTACTGTCAAATGTTCTCTAGCCGAAAACTGTTTTTTTCAGTTTGTTACGCCATGGCGTCCAACTCGTAACACCTTTTTTCACTATGTCACCATAGAGACATTTCAAGCCAGGCAGTTTATTAGGTTTACAAATAATAATAAATAATCTAACTGCTGTTTGACGTCTCCCATGTCATCTTCTCCTTGTACTGCTTCGAGACAGGACAGAAGATTGCTTTAGTTTCTATGTCGCCACAGTTTCAATGAAGGCACTGTTCCTCGGAAGATGTCACAGAAAATATACAGTATCCTCTTGGACTGGGGCTGGTATTGCGAGACCATGACCGTGCAGGCCCCACACCCCCATCTCCACAGCCATACTTCGTCCCAGTCAGCCTCACTGCGGAGACAAAGGAGTCAAGGAAAAACATCCTTGGCAAGAATTCATGAGCTCGGCAGGATGACGCAAAGAAGGAAATACTACAGAGTAACGAAACAATCACCAATCTAGATGTACACGTAATGTCACTTAAGGAAATATTGAAAGTTTAAAGTTTTTAAATACTGATTATCCCCCAGTCCATTATACTGTGGGTGCAAATATTATATTTCCTCATAGTTTACATTTGCTTACTATAGTATGTTTTTCCAAGGTTTTGCATGTAAACAATACATTAGCTGGTCTTCTCTTATAATATTATTATTGTTATACTGTTTAAAGTTATTGGATCCTATAGGGTATAAAGTTAAAAGTCACACATAAAAGAAAACAACAACATGCCAAAAAATGCAACGAAGTATCCCATAACCACAATATGTAATCTTTACATGCAAAAGTTAATAGAAACAAGAATATCGAAGTTGCCATGGTAAGAATACATAATGTCTCCGTATAGAATAGTATTCAAAGTTATACAGTATATCTAACCTTTAATTAGTTATTTTAAATCAAACTTATGTGTAATGATTGTAGGCTATTCATATTGCAGATATTAAACAACTAAAAACATGATCCTAAGTCAAACTCACTAACAAGCCATTCAGCGGTGGTTCTAGCCCCTTTCATCTCGGGGGGCATGGCTGGGGCCAGTTGTAATCGTAGCGGGGCCATCATCGGGGGGGTGTATTGTCCATGATGTTAGTGGTGGGGGGGGTGCTGACAGTGTTTTGTCCACGGTGCCAGTTAGGGGGGCCACAGGGGGTATGTGCCAAATTTGAGGTATGTGCCTATCCTGCGTTTTCTTTTCTTTCTTATTTCTTTTTTTTTTTACATACCAAAGTAAAGCTGTGACCTTATTTGGCAAAGTAGGGTTCAGGATTTAAATTCACAGTGGCTACCTGAACTAACAGTAATGGGGCACACAACAAGTAAACAGAGAAAATAACTACACTATTCCTACCCTCCCAAATCTTACAGGACAGGTGAGATGCCCCTACTCCAAGATACTTATACAATAGAAAAACTATGGTAATAATAATATAGCCCAAGACAAAAAATATTAATCTTTCTAGACTGTATTAAAGTTCAGCACTTCGGAAAAATAGAATTATTTTGTATTTCAATAAAACAAAAATAATTACTGGTATCCACACACCCAACCAATGTAAATGTCACGGACGGTGTTAATTAGCTCCTTAATCACCATTACTTATTATATTTATATTTCACTTCACTTTATGCAATATGGCTTGTGTATTTTGTTTGGTTCTATATTGCCATTATTTTGTGTGTTGATTATCTTTCACTTTATTGTTTAATTTGTTATTCACTTAGTATTATTTTGATTGTTTGCACGCGTGCCTTATTATTTGTGTTTCTTTGAGCCAATCACCACCGCACAACTCACCTGGGTCCACCTGCACTCTTCACACGCGTCCCCACTTAATCACCCTGCCCTGGGAGAGGAGAGGAGGGAGCGTCTGATACGAGCCGCAGAGACCTCCCACATTGGAAAGTGGACTTCAGCAGACAGGAGGGGAGGTGGCAGACCTGGGAGCAGGACCCAGATCAACACGGCGCACAGGGACAGAATAGTGATGTCGTTCGCGAATGTGCCGGGTCCCGTCTGAGAAAGGATGTCTGTTCTTATGTTTTTATTTCTTATAAATGAATACAAGACAGAATAAAAGTATGAATGTTGTGTTGATGTGCTGCGTATGATGACATTGTCCCGGTGCTCCCATTTGGTGCAGCACACACACCTCAACACAACATTCAGTCAGTGCGAGTGGTGCGGCCGAGCAGTGTGGCGAAAAGTTCATCTTTAATTACGGGTCAGAAAACAAGATGAGTGACAGGCACAAACGAAGTAGCATTTGGATGCATTTTGATAATATAAACAACAAAGGCAGAATGTAAAAATTGTAAAGTATCATATCAAGCAGGGTCTACTAACAACCTTCACAGACACATTAGAATTATAAATCCATCAATGCAGTTGGAAGAAAACAGGCAAGCTAGCATGCCTGCTACTGAAAATGAAAATACCTGTGCGATTACTGGAACCATTGCTGCTGCAGTGCTCACAGCCACCCCTCAGGCATCAGGTACTGCGACCTATTGCAACCCATAGTTCTATAAGCCAATTTATGCCAAAGGCCATGACCCCAGCAAGACCAAACACAATTGATGAGGTATTGGCTAAAATTATTGCAAGGGAATTCCAACCATTCTCAGTCGTGGAGGACAAGGGATTTAGAAGCTACACCCATGCTCTCAATCCAATGTATGTTCTTCCAAGCAGGAAAACACTCTCCCAAACAACTATTCCAAGACTGTATGACAGACAATGTGCTTCACTGCAAGAAAGGGTTAAAAAGGCTACAGCAGTTTGCCTGACAACTGACTGCTGGACATCCAGAGCCACCACTTCCTTCATGTCTGCTACATGTCACTTCATTGAAAATTATAAAAAATGGTGTCCAATCTTCTGGACTGTTTTGAGTTTAGTGGCAGACACACTTCAGATAACTTGGCAGAGGGACTGCTAAGAGTGCAAAAAAAGGGTGGCAAGTAGAAAACAAAGTGGATTGCTGTGTTACTGACAACGCAGCTAACATCACCAAAGCTTTTTAACATCTTGAAATGGACCCACCACCCATGTCTCGTGCACACAATCAACCTGGTTGTAAGAGATGCCCTGAAGGTGATGAAGCCCACTGTGAACAAAGTGAAGGCGATGCGGGAATTCTTCCATAAGAGCACACGAGCCACAGAGAAGCTGAAGTCTTCTCAACGCCAGATGGGTATGCCTGAGCTGAGGTCCAAACAAGAAGGTGGAATTCATATGCTGAAACGGGTTCTGGAGTCCAAGGATGCAATCATCTCTACCTTGGCCATTATCAATGCACCTGTTGATGCTCTGAGCCAAGAAGAGTGGGAGGAAGTGCGAGAGACATGCACTGTTCAGGAACCCTTTGAGCAGTCACTGTGGAGATCAGTGCAGACAGGTACAATGGACAACTGTTTTTACATTAGTATTACATAATTGCATATTTGAGGTGCATATTAGAGGGGAATGGCAGTAATAATAGACAAGAATAAACTGAACAAAGTCCATATACCACATAATAAAACAAAGCATAATTCTGAGTTTTCTCTTTTTTTTCAGCTACGTGACAGCCTCCAAAATGCTACTCCTGTGCAAGGGTCTGCAGAGAATAACAGCCCACCACCAGACAGGAGGAACAGTAACCAAAGGGAAAGAGAGAGAGTTGGTGACTGCTCTCTGTGCATCTATGGAAAGAAAGTTCCACAGAATGGAATACAATACCGTTCTCTCAGAAACCACCATAATGGACCCAAGGTTCAAACAGATGTCCTTCAATTACAACAGAGCTGTTGATGAGGCACCTCAAAGAGTAACAGCAGCAGCAAGATGCAGCCCCAGCAGCCAGCAGGCTACACCACTAGGAGGCCAAGAGGGAGAAGAGGGAGCAGGGGCACTAGAAGTGGAGCCACAAACGTCTGCTGTTTGGAGGTTCTTTGATGAAAGAGCAACAGGAGACACTGCAAGAAGGAATCCCACAGCAGATGCTATACTGGAAGTAAGATCCTATCTTGAAGAGCCCCTTATCCAAAGAGCCACAGACCCGCTGAGCTGGTGGGAGACCGAGGCTTCAGTCTACCCACGACTGGTCAAGGTGATGGCAGGGAGACTCTGCATCGTAGCAACATCAGTCCCTTCAGAAAGAATCTTCTCCAAAACAGGGCAGATAATAACAGAAACCGGATCAGCCCCTGTAAGCTGAGGCACTTAGACTTTCTTAATGCCAGTCTGCACTAAAGACAAGGTCACTGGTAATATATACATCTAGAACTGTTGGATGCTGCCGTTATGCGCATTGTAATTCATTTTTTATTTGTTATATGGTTCCATTTTGAGTGTGGTTTGCTTGGAATGGTTTGTGTTTTGGATAGTTCAATATAAATAAAACGTTCAATACACATGTGTAATAGTGTTTGATGTTTTCACATGATTTACGTTTTTTTTTTAATACAAAACATGTAAATTATGGTATTCTGGAAATTATAAGATTAAGTATAATTACATTGAATAAGTGATGTATGTGCACACATACCAATCATAGGTCCAAACATTGCTAAATTTGCCTGAATTATAAAAGCCAGAAGTGGTACTAAATGAAGAGCCATTTGGGAGCCGAAAGAGCCGGCTCTTATTGCTGAATTGAGCCAAATGGTCTGGCTCACTGAAACCAGCCGGAATTCCCATCACTAGGACAGAAGCAGAGAGAGATGGATTCCTCTGGAGGCTACAGTGAGTGCACCTTTGGTTTCGCTGATTTCCATGGAGTGTGGAAACGTAGAGAAGTTTAAGACGCCAAGCTGCGAGTGATTTCCTGCTGTGCCCACCCCTCTCCCCTCCTTGGATTATAAGCGATCGAGGAAAGACATTGAACATTACAGTGTCTGTTTACATACTGGACCTACTAACCTGGGCGCTGTGTTGCTTGGGTATTCCTCCATGCAGTGGGCAGGGCAGCTGGAAACCGGCAAACAGGGAAACCGGCAAACAGAGAAAGCGAGAAGAGGGTTAACATTAACGTTAACGAGGCTGACCCGGCAGTCCACTGTCCAGATTCCGCCCTGCAGTGAGATGGTGCTGTGGGCACAGGTGCCAGAGTTCCCCCACATAGCGGAATACTGTGTCCTGATCGAGGCTTGGGATGAGGAGCGAGAGCGGCAGGTGGCACGGACCATCACGTGGGTATGCCAGGGTAGGGTCCCGTTGCCAGTGTTAAATCTTTTCCCCTACCCTGTAGATGTGCCCCAGCGCTGCCCACTGGCTAGACTCTCCCGTATAGACCAGCAGGACATTATCACTGAGGATGAGGCGACCTGGGGATCTGTAATTGTCCAAGTGGCTACTGCACATGTACTTATTTAATATTAAATGTGTTATTTAATTAGGCTTGGTTCTGGTGAGCATGTACAAGACGTCAGCTTTTTAAATAACTGTGTGTATTGGATCATACACATTTTAGAAATACTCTCTCAAACTTCCCGCATTGGTACCTCACCAGGGAGGTAGAAAACAGCAATAGCATTGAAAAAGTGTGATTGTAGTTCTGCTCTTCTGCAATATATTTCTACAAGATCTTTAACATCTTCTTTAACATTGTTTTAAAGGCTGGGACCAATATGGTGGAATATCTCCAACACACGGACATTGAGAGACTCGACCCCTTTGTGCTGCTGCTCAGAGACCAACTCTCAGTTGTCTCTGAGTAGGCTATGGATCAACTTCCTTTCCTAATATGAAGGAGACAATGGATACAAAACCTATAGGCAACTATGAAAAACAGGTGATTATTGTTATTCTTCTCATTATAAACTACTTAATACATCTCTCCCATAAAGTACAACAGGATAGTGGTGATGTCATTCAGGATTGGATTGCCATTGGTCAAAAGCCCTCTGAGAGAAATTGTGTGGCGACACTCCACACTCTTAGAAGAAATTGTTCTGCACAGAACCATAAAGGGTTCCTCGAGTAATCGCTCTGGTGGATCCCTTTATGGCTCTATGTAGAACCCCTTCAAAGGGGTTACATGAAGAACCCCCAAACATAGCGTTCTACACAGAACCATTCGTTTTAAAATGTTATATATAGAACCCATTCAAAAGGGGGACACGTGCTATACCTGAATTTGTTTTCCAAATACAATCTTTAAAAAATGTATGAGTTCATATATACAAACACACATACACAACGTAGAAATCACACTACTAGTGAAGTAACTTCATTTACATTATATGCCACAACTCCTCAATTTGGAACGCAAAAACAAGACATCTGATGTAAAAGTGTAAACTAATTACGAACAGCACTTTTGATTTTTATCTTCAATTCAGGGGCTACTTATTCGAACAGTAAACTGTATTCTCTCTTCAGAGTGACTGGAATGTTTTTGCCTACATTCAACTTAAATATGAAAGTTTCCAAAAACGGCATAGTTTTCTTTAAGGCTATTCAATGCCAAACACAAAATTCTCTCTGCTTTCAGTGCTTGTCCTTCAGCACAATTACACAGGTTCATGATGTTCTCATTTCAATACATTGTTTTCTTATTTAAACTATTTGACTTTGAGCTTACATTGAGAATAAAATCACTTTTGCAAGTAAAACCTGGCCAAGAAAGGAAGCAGCACTACAATAAAACAATACACAGAATACAAAGCAGTTCCTTCAAAAGTGAAAGTGATAAAGAGTGATGTCTGTCAGTAAATTACGTTGAGATACATATTGGTTATTTTGAATTAGGAGTCCAACTTCAATATCTTCTATTAACAAGCCAAAATACAGATCAGAATTACGGGTAATTGAAAAGAATATGTAGCGCCTAGGTAAGCTTGGATGTGTTCAGAGAAACACTAAAAACGGATTGGCTTTATTTGTGGAATGCAATCCTGAAGAGTATTTGATATTTTGGGTAATAAGCTGACCGAAAATATTAGGAGAGCCATATGCACAAAATAGTATAGTCTCCTAGTGCACGTCACCGCCCTCTATTGCATAATCTACAACACCTTATACATCAAACCCAATTTACTAATATTATTGTTATGCATTCATTTGTCACATCTGCCTTTGCTGGTAAGGATAACAGTACAGGATCATCAAAATGTACTGTAACGAAACCTGTCCTAGTAAGGTCGTGTCCTAACTGGATTTGACAGAGGAGCGTGTAGCTGCCACCACCTTTGGTTTACCGGACGGTCCGGTCGAATAACCCTGGAAGCTAAAATTAGTGATGTTAAAGGGAGAGTGAAAAGCCAAGAGGAAGTAAATAACCAAGTCTTTTTAATAACCAATTTAATACGCTGGGTACACAATGTGCAATTTAGGCAAATAGAATAACAATCACAGTATCACTAAACAATCCATAAAAAGTAAATATCCATTAAACAGTTAAGTTAATTTCTCCCTCAAATACATACGACCAATTAATATAATAAAACCGCAATTGACCTTCATTAAAGAAATACTAAAATAAACCATACAATAAACACCAATGTAAGTGAAAAGAAACCACAATATAAACATCAGATAAACCATACAATAAACACACCAATATAAGTTACCACAATTACAACAGCAATTTCAACTATAAAAGCAAAATACAAACTCTTCAATGTAAAGCCAAAAAAAAAAAAAAAAAACGGGTTAATTGTTGTTTTAGATCAATTGATTGGAATATAGCTAATAGGATCAGCACAATCCAATCAATCAATCACTCACTTGGCCCCGTTACACAGACTGATTAATAGCAGTATGTTTAAGTCTAACCATAAATTCATAAATTAGAGCAAAGAAACTGTTACTATGTTTAAACTTGGTTTTATACAAGTCCTTGCCCAATGAAAACATGTAATCAAATACACATAATCCCACAAACAAACACATATAGATTTAAAATAGAGTCAGAGAGCTCCCGTCAACTGAACAGCTCCCCAGCATTTGGCGCACACTGCACACTGCACACTGCACACTGCACACTGCACACTGCACATGTAAAAACAAGCAGCCCCCTATTATCTGCACACAAACCAACACAAGCAATGCTAGCCGTAGAAAGAGTCTCTCTCGTGTCTTCTGAGCACTGCTTATATCCCCATCTGCTCCCGGTATGACATCCCGTGATTGGTCGCAATGCTCAGTCCAATTAGGGTTAATAAGAGCCAATTCAATCAGTGACAGAGCCGACTGGCTCATCACAGTACTACTATATTTACAGCATGACATAACAGCGCGGCGCTGGAGCGGGAAAGTGCGCTTCTTTTTGCACATCGTCTACATGCGCGAAAAGCCTGGACACTTGGGCTAAAAAAAAGACAAACATAGAAAGTGTGAAATATGAACGTTAACATTGTAGCGCAAACATTGGGCTTCGAGCCACGTGTAGCATGGGTCAAGGAAGAACACAGTAAATTCTGACCATTATCCATCCAGTGGGACTAGCTAGCTACAGTGACCGATTCAGAAGATTTTTACCCTGAATATGTGTGATGTGTCGGCGCTCCATTCACGTGTGTGTGTGTGTGTGCGCATGTGTCTGTGTGTCTGCGTGCGTGCATGCGTGTGTTTGGACTGAAAAAGGTGGTACATGATCTTGGTAAGCAATTTGACAACATTGTAGTAAATATTTTCGGTGCATCAAAAAGCGTCCTCGTTAAGATAGCAGCAGACAAGCTAATCCAGCACAAATTAGTGCATAAAAAGTAACCAAAATGAAGTATTTAAACCTCATAATTGAATACAAAATGAGGGGAAAAACTGCAAAAAGGTCCACTTTTTGAAAAAAAGAACCCCCCTTCCACTAGGCTGGCTACGGGCCTGTTGCAGGAGATGAGTGACAGCAGAAACAGCGCACAGTTAATAGCGCTCTTCCGGGTCTTTCCGGAGTTGCCCGAGTAGCTCAGTCGGGAGCGCGTCAGACTGAAGGTATGAAGCCCCAGGTCCGATCCCTGGCTCTGGCAATGAGCTACACTGTTTCCACTTCCACACTTTTACTCTGCACAACAATCTGACGCAGAGCAACCATGATTTTACAGCAAAGTGAAATCATGGTCACTCTGCTTCAGATTGTTCTGCAAAGTAAAAGCTTTCATTTCATGTTGTGTAAAAAAAGTGCAAAAGTCCAAAAGTGTCTTGACAAGTGTTGAAATTAAAGCTAGACCCACGCTAACGCGATTCTTTAAATCCCAGACGATATTTAAAATGGTGGGCTGCTCACATTTAACGACAGGCAGGATTTCACGGAATTTAGGTCTTTTGCATCATGATGCCCCAAAACAACTATTGTTATTTGAGGTATTTGAATCAATATTTATGAAAGTCAAAATCAAAAACTCAAAATAATGTAACTTGTTTTCGTGGATGTGCTCGACTCTCATTGGCTGCTGCCGGTCTCGGACCCGAGTCGCATCTTTAATATGAATTGTGTTGGATCTACTCGCCTGCCTGGCGAGCTGCAGGTTTGAGCAGAGGGCAGCGGCTCATCGGTTAGGCCCCGACCTGCTGCTTTCTGTTCAACCGGACACTCAATGACTCCATTGAATGAACAACCGGCTTAGATTGTACTTTTCAAATTGTGTAAAAAATAGTTGGTTCTTTAATATGTTATTCATACAATTCTATGCTTAACTTAAACCCTCTACAGTTAAAAATAATGAAAATGCTCTGATTAAGGTTCAATTAAGCAATCGAGAGCTCTGTTGGAACAGATACCACAGGCAGTGCCCATCTTGCCCATCTTGCCAAAGACTATCAACATCAATATTATTAGCATTAGTAATGTAACTATTCTCAATTTCCCAGCTGAGCTCACAGACACTTTCACTGACCCCCCCCTCCTTCCTGGGGGGTGAATCCCTTCCTAATTGATAGGGTATTTCTGTTAGTGAAAGGACTATTTCCATACAATATCATGCCTTTAGACTTTAAACTATATCTCATTCAATGATTTATTTATTTTACATTAAGTTATACCTTCAGTAACTTCCTTATTTTCCCTCATATTCCATTCAACCACCTTCACAACTCTCATGCTGAAAGTGGCAGCACATGTCTTTCACACATATCAAACTCCCTTTTTCCAGCTTCCCAAGCCTCATCAACTCTTAAACCCCTCGTCAACTTCCTCAAACCTTCCTCAACATCGCTCAGACCCACTAAATTGCTCTGTATCCTAAAAGCTGTTCTTTCTCCTTTTCCTAATTTCTTACAAGAAAATTCAAGTTATATTTATTGACATGTATTATTACTATTTATACACACATTTCACTCCATTATTTTAACTAAAATATTTACTTAACAAAATATCTTTTAGAAAATAAGCCTTTTAATTGATTTCAATAATGATTCCCAGGTACCTCAGGAAAACAAAGTTTCAAAAAATGTGTCCAGTCAATGATTTCCCCAATGAAGAGTTTGCGTGGGCACTAAGACTGTCCACCTGCGCGGCTCATATGTCCTTATTGTGTCAACTTCCTCCTATTGAAGTCCAATCTACACCGGTACATGTTCAGAAGAACTGTTCCCGAAACTAGGTTGAACTGATCAATAGTTAATTTCTTACCTACACATTGTATTTAGGGATCTTATATCTGGGAATTTCAAAAACTCTTCATTGTGGAACTCACAGCTACCAAACGACCCTTTCATTTCCTGGAGTATCTGGTTATCTATTGAAGACTCTGTATAGGAAGTTGAAGAAAGTGTTTTGTGATAATTATATAATGTTTTATATTAATACTAGCATTAGAAGTAGTTTGTATACAGACTGAGCAGATTAGATTTAGCAGCACAAGTAAAGGGTCAACAAGGTTGATTTGTTAGAAACTCCTGTCAGAAATGAAAGATCACCCAGTGCCGAAATAGCCTACAGATGTCTGCTGAGAATTTGTTTATGACTTAATCGTTTCTCCAGATAGGCAGGAATTGTTTCTGTTAACGAGCGATTGACACTAGGTAAATGACGACCGTGGGATCGCATCTTCCTAGTGCACATCAAAGACGGACATCTGCTTTGGATCCATCACCTCTTCACGGGAGGACAGATCATAAAACGGACCCGGACCTGTATCTTCTGATTGGATGAACGGCCATAAGATGTTACGTCATTTTCCTATAAAGCTGCACTCATGTTGGTAAACATTAAGTTCTCACTGAAGGAATTATTCCTGACGTGGGGCTTCCGAGCGGCTTGATTAAAGTTCTATTTGCTTTATCTCCACGATTTCTCCACTGATTTCCGAGACGGTTCTACATCTATGTATTCATATCTTCACCATATTTTACTGTTTCCTCAGATTCCCATTTCAGAAATTAGCTCAAATTCAATTTTCAACATTTTATTTTGTATTTCTGGGTTGTAAAATAGTATTTTATTTTTATTTTCTCCTTTAAATGGTTCAATGTTAATTTAGCTCACTTCTTCAATGCTTGTCATTTTACACTCACCTAAAGGATTATTAGGAACACCTGTTCAATTTCTCATTAATGCAATTATCTAATCAACCAATCACATGGCAGTTGCTTCAATGCATTTAGGGGTGTGGTCCTGGTCAAGACAATCTCCTGAACTCCAAACTGAATGTCTGAATGGGAAAGAAAGGTGATTTAAGCAATTTTGAGCGTGGCATGGTTGTTGGTGCCAGACGGGCCGGTCTGAGTATTTCACAATCTGCTCAGTTACTGGGATTTTCACGCACAACCATTTCTAGGGTTTACAAAGAATGGTGTGAAAAGGGAAAAACATCCAGTATGCGGCAGTCCTGTGGGCGAAAATGCCTTGTTGATGCTAGAGGTCAGAGGAGAATGGGCCGACTGATTCAAGCTGATAGAAGAGCAACTTTGACTGAAATAACCACTCGTTACAACCGAGGTATGCAGCAAAGCATTTGTGAAGCCACAACACGTACAACCTTGAGGCGGATGGGCTACAACAGCAGAAGACCCCACCGGGTACCACTCATCTCCACTACAAATAGGAAAAAGAGGCTACAATTTGCACAAGCTCACCAAAATTGGACAGTTGAAGACTGGAAAAATATTGCCTGGTCTGATGAGTCTCGATTTCTGTTGAGACATTCAGATGGTAGAGTCAGAATTTGGCGTAAACAGAATGAGAACATGGATCCATCATGCCTTGTTACCACTGTGCAGGCTGGTGGTGGTGGTGTAATGGTGTGGGGGATGTTTTCTTGGCACACTTTAGGCCCCTTAGTGCCAATTGGGCATCGTTTAAATGCCACGGCCTACCTGAGCATTGTTTCTGACCATGTCCATCCCTTTATGACCACCATGTACCCATCCTCTGATGGCGACTTCCAGCAGGATAATGCACCATGTCACAAAGGTCGAATCATTTCAAATTGGTTTCTTGAACATGACAATGAGTTCACTGTACTAAACTGGCCCCCACAGTCACCAGATCTCAACCCAATAGAGCATCTTTGGGATGTGGTTGAACGGGAGCTTCGTGCCCTGGATGTGCATCCCACAAATCTCCATCAACTGCAAGATGCTATCCTATCAATATGGGCCAACATTTCTAAAGAATGCTTTCAGCACCTTGTTGAATCAATGCCACGTAGAATTAAGGCAGTTCTGAAGGCGAAAGGGGGTCAAACACAGTATTAGTATGGTGTTCCTAATAATCCTTTAGGTGAGTGTATATTTCTATAGTATCCTTCAAATTCGTACCCTTTGACTACTTCACTCATCTTAAATCCAAGGTCTAATTTATTTCAGGTATTTTATGCTGGCCCCAAACATTTTCTGAAAATAAGACTATAATATATCACTATTCTGTTTACATTCTCCTGCCTGGATTTTACATCAGGCTGTCAGGGCTGCACCAGAGTGCTGCTCCTGTGGATGTCAGCCTTTCATTTCCCTTTAATTTGACTTTATAGAATTTGTCCATAATATGATTTTTAACAAACAAACCCTTGTCCTTCTGGGTCTTAGACGACACCATTACTATTTATTTACTTTATTATTACTTTATTTTTATTATTTAGTGTATATTATGTATTACTTTAACATTATTCTCATAATAGAATATATAATTTATTTATAATTTGTGATGCCTTATGCACTCTATATGCACTCTATATACAGTTAAATGTTTAGATCCAGCCTGGAGCTGAACCTCTGGAGCCACTGGGAAGCTGTTCAGTTGACGGGAGCTCTCTGACTCTATTTTAAATCTATATGTGTTTGTTTGTGGGATTATGTGTATTTGATTACATGTTTTCATTGTTTAAACTTGGTTTTATACAAGTCCTTGCCCATAGTAACAGTTTCTTTGCTTTAATTTATGAATTTATGGTTAGACTTAAACATACTGCTATTAATCAGTCTGTGTAACAGGGCCAAGTGAGTGATTGATTGATTGGATTTTGCTGATCCTATTAGCTATATTCCAATCAATTGATCTAAAACAGCAATTAACCCGTTTTTTTTTTTTTTTTTGGCTTGTTGTGAATTTTGGCTTTACATTGAAGAGTTTGTATTGTGTGCTTTTATAGTTGAAATTGCTGTTGTAATTGTGGTAACTTATATTGGTGTGTTTATTGTATGGTTTATCTGATGTTTATACTGTGGTTTCTTTTCACTTACATTGGTGTTTATTGTATGGTTTATTTTAGTATTTCTTTAATGAAGGTCAATTGCGGTTTTATTATAATAATTGGTCGTATGTATTTGAGGGAGAAATTAACTTAACTGTTTAATGGATATTGACTTTTTATGGATTGTTTAGTGATACTGTGATTGTTATTCTATTTGCCTAAATTGCACATTGTGTACCCAGCGTATTAAATTGGTTATTAAAAAGACTTGGTTATATACTTCCTCTTGGCTTTTCACTCTCCCTTTAACATCACTAATTTTAGCTTCCAGGGTTATTCGACCGGACCGTCCGGTAAACCAAAGGTGGTGGCAGCTACACGCTCCTCTGTCAAATCCAGTTAGGACACGACCTTACTAGGACAGGTTTCGTTTCAGTACATATTGATGATCCTGTACTGTTATCCTAACCAACAAAGGCAGATGTGACAAATTAATGCATAACAATAATATTAGTAAATTGGGTTTGATGTATAAGGTGTTGTAGATTATGCAATAGATCTCAACGTAATTTACTGACAGACATCACTCTTTATCACTTTCACTTTTGAAGGAACTGCTTTGTATTCTGTGTATTGTTTTATTGTAGTGCTGCTTCCTTTCTTGGCCAGGTTTTACTTGCAAACGTGATTTTATTCTCAATGTAAGCTCAAAGTCAAATAGTTTAAATAAGAAAACAATGTATTGAAATGAGAACATCATGAACCTGTGTAATTGTGCTGAAGGACAAGCACTGAAAGCAGAGAGAATTTTGTGTTTGGCATTGAATAGCCTTAAAGAAAACTATGCCGTTTTTGGAAACTTTCATATTTAAGTTGAATGTAGGCAAAAACATTCCAGTCACTCTGAAGAGAGAATACAGTTTACTGTTCGAATAAGTAGCCCCTGAATTGAAGATAAAAATCAAAAGTGCTGTTCGTAATTAGTTTACACTTTTACATCAGATGTCTTGTTTTTGCGTTCCAAATTGAGGAGTTGTGGCATATAATGTAAATGAAGTTAGTTCACTAGTAGTGCGATTTCTACGTTGTGTATGTGTGTTTGTATATATGAACTCATACATTTTTTAAAGATTGTATTTGGAAAACAAATTCAGGTATAGCACGTGTCCCCCTTTTGAATGGGTTCTATATATAACATTTTAAAACGAATGGTTCTGTATAGAACGCTATGTTTGGGGGTTCTTCATGTAACCCCTTTGAAGGGGTTCTACATAGAACCATAAAGGGATCCACCAGAGCGATTACTCGAGGAACCCTTTATGGTTCTGTGCAGAACAATTTCTTCTAAGAGTGTGGAGTGTCGCCACACAATTTCTCTCAGAGGGCTTTTGACCAATGGCAATCCAATCCTGAATGACGTCACCACTATCCTGTTGTACTTTATGCGAGAGATGTATTAAGTAGTTTATAATGAGAAGAATAACAATAATCACCTGTTTTTCATAGTTGCCTATAGGTTTTGTATCCATTGTCTCCTTCATATTAGGAAAGGAAGTTGATCCATAGCCTACTCAGAGACAACTGAGAGTTGGTCTCTGAGCAGCAGCACAAAGGGGTCGAGTCTCTCAATGTCCGTGTGTTGGAGATATTCCACCATATTGGTCCCAGCCTTTAAAACAATGTTAATGAAAGGTACTCACAGTCATTTTAAATATTACATCCTGTAGTGTTTCCTTTCAAAATATAATCTTATTATGACTTGAACTAAATAAATCCTTTGACCCACTAATACCAAATTACAGTTAGGGGGGCCACAGGTGTGATTTGAAAATACGATCTTCCATGTCTTTCTGTTGTGTTTTGACCTGGGGATCTGTAATTGTCCAAGTGGCTACTGCACATGTACTTATTTAATATTAAATGTGTTATTTAATTAGGCTTGGTTCTGGTGAGCATGTACAAGACGTCAGCTTTTTAAATAACTGTGTGTATTGGATCATACACATTTTAGAAATACTCTCACAAACTTCCCGCATTGGTACCTCACCAGGGAGGTAGAAAACAGCAATAGCATTGAAAAAGTGTGATTGTAGTTCTGCTCTTCTGCAATATATTTCTACAAGATCAAGAACGGGCTCTGAAAACACTGAGGGTACAGGACGAGGACAGCGAAGCAATGAGCAACACTTGATACAGGATAAGAGCAATGGATACTTAGAATTTATAGGTGTAGGCCCCGTAGTAAAATATTCCCATCCGTTTTCATGGTACAATACTTTGATAATGACCCCCAATAGTCTTTCAAATGCCTGAATATCTGATAAACATTTTTTTTTCTGAATTGAAAACCCCAGCTGGCTATGCATTCGTTTGGCACCATATAACATTTCGGAATCTGTGCATTCTTTACCCTTCCACAGGCGGTACACACTGGCAGCAAAACATAAATTGTTACCTTGGTTTATGTCTATTATTTTACTAAATAATATACCTTTTAAGCGCCTCCGCACACCACCACCACCTTGCATATTTCTAATCACAGTGACCGTTATTCGCAAACTCACATGTGATAGAATTTTGTTGTGACTTTGTAGTAAATTAGCTATGCTCTCTAAGAAATCTGCAGCGTCCAGCTCCCCCACATTTCGCCTCCTCGATTAGAAAGGATTATTTAATGACCCCGAGCTCGGTCTCAGCTGTACAAAATCATTAGGACCCACATTGTGTGATATTTCATTTAGCAATCCTTGCACAGCTCCATGCACAATACGGACAGCATTCATATAAGATTGTACCAGATCCAGGTTCACAAACCTGAATTCTTCATAAAACTCCATAGCCCGAAACCTATTAATTTCTCGGTCATAGCGACGAATAATCTCCAAAAACCCCCGAGGAGGGTCCCCGCCAACGCCACCCTCAGCCATTTGTTCATCATTTTCATTATTCATCTCTAACATTGCAGCATCACCACCCCCGAACTGATTATCATTGTTATTAGCTACCGATGCTAGTTCCTTAGATACATCCTGATCTATATATTCCTGAATTTCCAAGTTTACCGGATGGCCTCCCGTCTGGAGAGTGTGCAACAGTGTCTGTGACCGTGCTAATTGTGACACATTTGTTCTAAATTTAAGCCTACGCAGCATTCTTTTCGCAGCATTAATTTTATTTCGCATTACCCCCCTAATTACACAAGCAGACTGACAGTTTTTGTGCTTCTCCTTTTTCATTGTTTGTCAATTGTTGTTTTCAGAATTGGTTGTTTTTTGTAACAACCCTTCTCGATCTTGCAGAGACTGATTGATTCACAGTGTGAATTACAGATTCATCAAACTCTCATCAGAAACGGGTCAATTCCCTATTTGTTTTAACAAATTTGTCAAAACATGTATTTTGCACTGAGCGGTGTTTAACGCCTCCACAAGCTGACTGCATATCTTGCTAAACACCAGGGCCCTAGAATCACCAGGGGTCTGTATGTCAACACAGGGTGATTGATCACATTTCATCTCAGTATCCCCACTAGTGGTGGCTTTAACCGTGCTTTTACCCCGTTTACCTCTTTTTACAGTAGCGGAGCTCGGTCGGTTCACTTTCACACATTGCACCCCCACATCGGTGGTGTCGTGTGCCACCCGGTTTGTCTTACTCAGGGCTTTTCTGGGCGCTGTGTTTCCCCTTTGTGTGACTGGTGGCTGTCTCCCCCGCTGTAGAACGGACCTCCCTTTATCAGCACGATCGGATCTCTTCAGCTGTTTTCCACTTGACACGCCTCTCAAGCAGGGCAATGCAGGCTGTGCCGCATTTTTAGCTATAATAAAACAAACATGTCAATTACACTTTATACAGTGACCTTTCACTACATTTCGAACAAATACAAAATATAATATTATTATTATTATTATTATTATTATTATTATTAATAACATTGGTAAAAACGGTGAATGTTACACACCTCCATTCAAAGTTTGCTCTGTGACTTGGGGTGGGTGGGGGAGTGTGTAGTTATGTGGGTTAAACAACTGTCAAATCAAAAAACAAACATTGGTCACATAAATGTACACGATATTATGTTTTAGAAGATGTAATTAATTCATAATATGTAACAACTTGTTCTATGGCATACCATGAAATCTGAATAAAACTGGCCATTAAACACATTGCTTTGGCCCACCTTCAGAACACGTGTCTCCTGCGGTTTGGAAGGCGCTGTTCGGGACGTAGGCGTTGGGGGTTGTGAGTTCCACTCTCCGTGGTCCCCTGCGGGGTGCTCGGCCCGACAGTCTCGGCTCTGTTATTCTGTGCTGTAATATCTCGGTTCTCTCTCACCTTAAATTATACAAACCATGAACTATGCATGATATACTAACACTTTTAAACCCAACTCTATTACTATAAAAAACATTCTTACCATCAATACATGATAACGCATTTACTAGCTCTTCCTCATCAAATGGACCCCAGTCAGATGCCATTATGAAGAGTGTGTCCCTTCATATATTATATTGGATGTGTAAAATTAACTGCTTGGAGCGGCTTATTTATGGGGGGGCAAAATGGTATTTCATAATTTTTCTAAGAATCACACAAAATTGTATTCCACATAACATACCAGGAAACCGCCAAAAATGTTGTTCTTATTACAGAATTCAGTTGGGGCGGTATGTTGGGGTGTCTATTTCACTCCGATAAAGTTGATCTCCAACAGACATCTGTATCTATGCGTGCTATGGTCATGGTCTCACGTTCAAAACAACGTGTACACACTGGGTGAGGTGACCATTTGGAGAGATAAATTGTTATCACATATTTGTTATGGACACGAGCCTAATGGGTACAAATGACTGTACCCACGTGGCACCCATACACGCACCCAACTCCGCCCACACTCCTCCTCCTCTGTAGAGCCACTGCCCCCCATTTACCCACGTGTCCCCACACACGCCCCCAACCCCACCCACACCCCGCCTCCTCTGTAGAGCCGCCGGCCACCATTTACAGTATAAAGAGCATGCTGGTAAACACAGAAAACATGTCACCCGTTCGGGACAGAACAGGTCTGCGGTAACTGGTGGAAACCCCCATAGCGCACTATGGCTACACCAGCTAAGAAGACACCCCATAGCGACCACGCTGCTGATGAAGATGCGGGGGCACCTAACACAAAATTAAGATGGTCGGAAGACAGGGACCCAAAAGAGGTAACACTTTATTTTAAAACGTGTTTAGAATATTATTATTAATTTTAAACGTATGCCGGTGTTTACATGCTGTTAGGCCGTATGTGTGTATATATAAATTTCAATGCAAAGTGAATTTAAATGCATGTTTTCTTCTTTGTATGTTTATCAAAAGAATAGTGTCAGCGCTCCTCCTCCGAGCCCCAGGGATGCTCTCCCAATGTCTGATGAAGACGAAGGTGTCAACACTGGTGATGAGTCTGAAGATGATGACAAGGACCATGAACATGGCAGGGAGGATAAAACCTCAGACACTGATGATGGAGTTGGACCATCAATGGAAAGAGAGGTAAATATAGAGGTCCTACAACTGTGTATAGTTGTGTACTTCTTTACTGACCGACACACATTACAGTTTTAAGTGTTATTTTCTTTTCTCTTCATTAGAATAGTGGAGTACCAGACACCAGTGATATGGATTCCTCTGTCAACTCTTTAAGACCCCGAACAAGATTGAACATTGCATGCTTCTGTTCTTGCCTTGCTAGAACCCACAAGAGTTTTGATTCAGACAGGGAAGTTCCGAGATATAATTGTAAAAACTATGATGATCATGTAACACTAGTGATGACACACACCATAAAGGGCATTATTGCGCTAGTGTTACAACATTGTATTGGCCGTGAATTAGTTGATAAGTGTGAGGCCTGTCTGATAGGTGACCCCAGCCAAGCACAGCATCTCTGTCTAACTTTAGATCACGAGCAAGGGAGTGTCTGGAGTAGTGTCGCTCTTATATGTAACAAAATAAGTGTCACCCACTTTCTAAATGTTGTGTTATGTGTTGCACGTGCCCTATGTGGGCTATGCATCACCAGACAGACTGAGAAAGAAGTGAAATCTCTTTTGCATAGCTTAGAAACATGCACAACGGAATTAATGTTTAGTTCCCCCCCCCCGCTGTACCGAACCCATAACGAACCGAGACTTCAAAACCGAGGTACGTACCGAACTGTCAGTTTTGTGTACCGTAACGTTACACCCCTAACAAATGCTGTTAAACGGCATATTTGAAACAATACATTTTTGGGAAACAGTCGCGGCTATCTAAGTTTATTTATTCAACGTTGCAGAACCTGAAGGGGAGGGAGTCATATCTCAAAGGAGATCTGATAACACTTTATTTTAAGGGGCCAGAAGTATGCATTAGTTAAGCACAAACACACTCATAATTAATTTTTAACTTTACATATTAGTCATTATTTATTAAACATTTGAAGGATCCACATTCATGCAATGAATAAACATAAACCTAGTAATTAATGATTAACCGAATGCACAGTAAATGCATTTTAGCCATTATTTACAACTTAGCAAACCATATATTATTGTAGTGTTATGTTGGGTGTATTTTGATAAGAGCATTTTAGCTCTGAGCTGAAGCACTGATCTAAAGAAGACTTCTCCCCCCACCAAAAGTTATCAGAGTTCCTTAACTCATCAGCTTGGAACTGGTTTACATCAAAGTGACAGTTTTGGGGAGGATGGCACCGAGAATAGGCCAAATAGTTTGGAATCCTGCTATGAGATAGGAGAAAGGGGCCTGTAGGTAATAAAAACTCTTTGAAGTGGACGAGAGCCGAAATCCCGACATAGAGCTACGAACCCGGGCCAACCGGCATTTCCAAAAGATGGCATGGATTGACATCAGTCATAAATCAAGCCCCCCTCCAATAGGACACTGGGGGCTGAAACCGAAATCCAATCTAAAAAAATCAAGAACCAATCACCTATTGATCTGATAGACTATAAAGAACAGCGCACGGTCTCTCTCTCTTACTCTCTCTCTCACCTGAACCAGAAACTCGCAACCTGTAGCTCTGTTGCCAGAACCGGAACCAGAAACCAACCAAGTCTTTGCCGGCAACAGAAGAATTAAACTGGGAGAAGGAGATTGAGCCGTACGAAGAATTCTTTTAAAGGACTTTATTAAATAAATAACTTTACAGACCCACCTGATCAGTGGAGTTTTACAGCTGGACAATTGACTAAGTCGACTGAATACGAAAGTGTCAGTCATTTAAATAGCTATTTGAGTCTTAAGAAACTTGACCCTTGGAACGAACAGGGCCCTGCTTTCCTCAAAGACTTTGTCTTCAAGTAACTACGGTGGAACCCTGCTTACAAAGAAGATTTTGTGCACAACCTTAGAGCCTTCAAACCAGTGGAAAATCTGTTTGGAAAAGACTCTACATTCGCGAAACCCCAACTTCCAGGTGCATCGACTGACATGACATTTAAGAAATCAATTAGAAATGTTAATCTGTGATTCATAACTCTAGAATGTGTAATATCATTTAGTTTTCTTAAATATAAATGTGTGTTGCATTCAACTGTTTTGTTGATAATTTTAGAAATAAAATCTGTCAACGCCGAGAAATATCTTCTCATTCCTGTTTAACTGTTTAGTCTGAAATTGACACAAGTGAATAGACATTAGATTATTGGTGGCCCTGCCTATCCTTAATCATTGAATAATAATCAGTTAAGGGAAATTGTGGTAACAAGTAATGATAGGATCTTTCTCTGTACCTAAACGTTAATGAGACGTTATATATATATATATATATATATATATATATATATCAGAGAAGTTACCTGACATAAATACTAACCTGCGTAGTTATTTAATGTCTGACTAACAATACTAATGAGAGACTCACCTTCGTCTTACTAACCGGTATTGTAGTCAATGTGTTTATAACCTTTTTTGTTTAAAGATTTGTGTGTTATCATATGCGATCCCATGGTCTTTGATTTGGTCACGGAAGTGATTTGTCTTTGATTTGTTGATCTAGAGTTGAATTTTAATTAGTTTTTCCCTTTTGTATAATTAGTGTAGTGCTACATTTAGTCTTTGTTTTTGAATAAATTTGACAATTTATATCTGTCTGCGTCCAATTATTACAGAAATTGAGTTCTACAAGACTCCAGGATTCGTGATAAGGTAATACTATAAATTCACTTCTTTAATTGAAATTTATAAGTGTACCTTATACATAATGTATCTATTAAATTAACTGAACAATATGAAGCTAGTAACTATGTTTAATTAGTGCTGGTTTTACAGTTATAAATTGCTCAAATATTGTAAGAAAGACAATTTGACCGCCTGTTCTAAAGTGAAAGTTATATTCACATTAATTATTGCACTAATTCAGTGATATTTATGTTTATTGGCCTAGAATAAGGCAATAATTATGGCTAAACTGCCAACAACACAGTACTAAAGAGAATTGGACTCCCTGTTGTAAAGATTTACACTAGGGGTGTCCCGAAGCACAATACCTTATTCGGAAAGGCACGGATAATGGCTTCAAAACCAATAACGAATAATTTTGCCGAATAATATGCGGCTAAGGCTGAGACAGTCACAGCTTGTGTTTGATGGATAACAGGTGAGCCAGGGGATCATATCACGAAACTTAAATGTCTGAAATCACTAGGCAATAATGTCCGTGTGAAATGAATGTGTGTAAACTTTAGGAATGAAATGAGCGCAAATCAAATAGCAGCTCTCTGCGCTTCTCTCTGAAATCAGAGCTTTAACGGGGTGCTTGAATATGATTTCACTTTTCTAACTTTAGTTAGTGTGTAATGTTGCTGTTTGAGCATAAACAACATCTGCAAAGTTACGAAGCTCAAAGTTCAAAGCAAAGGGAGATATTTGCTGTTAAAGAAATCGTTTTTTAAGGACTACAACAAACGGCTGGGTTAGTGACATCACTAACCCTAGAATTGACATAAACCCCGTCCCCTGAACACAATTCAGAGATTATCAAGACAGAATATGCTAATCAATGAGTAGAAGATAACTAAACATAGTCCAGTTAACATAATAGATGGTGAGGTACATTACTACACACAAATAATATGGTTTGCTAAGTTGTTAATATGAAAGAATGTTGATCCTTCAAATGTTTAATACATGTTAAATAATGGGTAATATGTCCTTACTAATCAGAATTACTAGTGTACTTATGCTTAACTAATGCATCATTCTGGACTATTCAAATAAAGTGTTACCACAGTTCTTAATGACATGCATATTTTGGACATAGTCAGGTGCAAAAACAAGAAGGTTACTTTGTTGTCGGTGTTTGCGCAGAGGTTGCGTATGTTTGCGCACAGATAGCGGATAATCGCTCGCACCTTGGAACCTATTTCCGGGAGCGCGTTGTTGAGCCACCAGGCTCTGTTTTGTGCGGATGGGCGGCCGGAGCGCGTTAAGGGTTTTCTGTTACAACGTTGTCGTTAATAACTAATGATCTTCGCATGCAAGTCAATCAATCAAAACTAACTTGAGCTGGACAATAACTTTATTCTAGAGCTGCTGTAAAGCCAAAACAATCTCTGTCACTTTCATTTCTTATCACTGGAAAGCTGCTTTCAAACAATTCATATTGTTAAAAGCGCTATATAAATGAAGGTGATTGACTTCCCTTGCATAGACTTTTTGTCACTGCTGGTTTTACTGTTCTAAATAACAGTAGGACTTAGCCTAGATTTAATACCAGATTTCTTTGTTTTTTAAGTTCAAATGTATTATTATGTGAATTGGTACTTAAGTAAATGGTGTGTGATTATATGCATGACATTCATTCGGTGACAGTGGAATACAAACAGTCTTACCGGTGTATTCTCAACATCAGTTTCATCTGAATCCGTATATCCGTGTATCATAACAGCTTCACATTATTTATTGGCCCCGACAGTGTAAAAACAAATTAAATGCATTAGATAGGTCTACTTACTGCTCACAAACTTGATAGAGGCAGCGTACACTGGCCAGCCATGTTTGGGCTTTTTCCCTTTCTGCCATCCCACAGCAGCTGAACAGTCAGTTTGCGGGTATCCATCGTCATCCATCTTGGTGTCATCATATTTACGTATGGCTTCGGTTTCCACCTCGCTATACATCCCAGCATCCTCCCCACTGACCCATTGGACCACTGCAAACTTTCTCATCACACCTTGGGCTTTAGAAGAGTTTGGCTTTTAGTGAATTTAGATCACGGCTGTTTCATCAGATCTCACATGGGAAGGTCACAGTTTTGTGTCTTGTGAGTCTGATTGTAGCGTCATGGGCATCATTTTTGCTTTGTAAGACCAGTTTGCCAGACACAGACATAATGCTAGGCCAGCTAAATGTCAGCTGCATGCAAGTTAGCTGCAGATCTGTGAAAGATTAGTACAATCGATAATGAGGGCTGTCGATTTAACGCGGTAATCTGATTCATTAACGTTAGTTGTGAGAAACTAACGCGATTCAAATATTTTAACTCAATTAACCCACCCGCCCCTGACCAACGTAGGTAGATTTGTGTAATGAAATAGATTCAAAACTGAATCGCTTGACAGTAAAAAAAGTAAATGTAGTCTAATGTTAACGGTATAATACCCATTCAACATAAACCAACAAATACATGAATCCAGTTCACGTTACCTAAATACACGAAGCAAGGGCAATATCAAAGTTGTTGCTGGCTCAGTTAGCTCCTAGCAAGGTAACCTTAACTCTTGCAACTGTTGTCTTATTGAACAAACCAACTACTTTGCTTATAAATTACTAAATGAACCAACCTGAATCAACACAAATCCCTGAGTAATAATTACAACAAGATACAATTATTCTTTCCTTCGGGGTGACGTTAGAAATCCATGTTTAATCGATCTGAAACCTCTGTTGAAACTTAAAGCAACGGCCCGTGTTACCGCTGTCTGGCTGCTTCAATGAGTCAGTGATCTGGATTTCTATTGGATCCCGCGCAGCAGTTCAAACATCAACCAATCGGCATATTGTATGGTCTTATGGCCCTAATTCACTTGCCTACATGTAGCGATGTTTTCTATTATGCAAAATGGCGAAACGAAAATTGTGTTGCTTTAACAGTTGCCAAGAAGAAAGAATGATTCCTCGTCGTACTCGGACCAGGTGGAAAACAAGGCAAAACTTGTTTTTCCAGCAAAGTTTTGGTCATATTGATAATTTATAGGCCCTAGAAATGTGTGTATTAAATATGATAAACTATAATATATTCATAAATAGGCATTATACTTATTGTTGAACATAATTGTACAAATAATGTTTAGTTTAAGTTATGTTAAGTTTTAAGGTTTTAAAAATGTGTTTAAAATGTTGTAAAATGCATTGACAAACATATCTGAAGGCGAGTAGATTTCCCACTACAGCTGGTCATGTTGTTTTTAAATGCTGCCCGTGAACTGAACAATGAACGAAGTCACCATATCTAAATATTCACAACAAACACCCTTTCGACATGAAACCAAGAAATGAGAGCAATGCTTTCACTGCTCGCCATAGCGTCTCAATGTTAGTGTCCCTCAGCAGGATATGTCGCCCATTTTAGGTTTACAGACATTCTATAAATTAGCAGCCTGGCATTAGTACTGTCAGTAAAATATTATGCATGGCTAATAATTTTATGTCATAATAATATATTCATCTGTAGCCTATGGAGATGGCTTCCATCTCAAGACACCAATATAAATCTAAGCACAACAGCAATGCTAAAATGTAATGTATTATTGTGTCTGTAAAAGTGAAAGGAGCATACAGGTAGATGGTGGGGTGGGTTGTGAACACTAGCTTTAATCTTGATGAACATCCTGGGAATTAATAACAGTCAAAACAGCTTGCCATATTGTTGAACAAGAATATCAACATTTAGAGTAAAACAGGTTTCTTTTGGTACACACTTTGCTTATGATCACTCAAATTTGGATTCTTTCCCATTTGTTACAGAATACCAACCAATCAAACCTGGTGTCTTCAGGTCCCTCAAATGACCATGTCACAGATGCCAGTTGGCTGAACATCCTCGCATTTTCCATGAAGCACAATGTAACAGAGGCTTTAATGGAGGACCTACTGAAGCTGTTAAGGTTATGTAGTGGGGATGCTGCAAGCATCCCAAGTAGCAAGTACATGCTAGAGAAGGAGTTTAAAGATTATGTAGACAAATCAGAATACCATCTGTGAGACAAAGTTTAGAGCTGGGTCAATTTTTTATTTGTATACCTTTGAGGAATCAACTTCAAGCTCTTTTGGAGAATGAGCCTATTCCAAATATTTACAATGACCAAAACAGATGGAATAACAGATTTTTCAGATGGGAAGTTGTACAAATATCTGAAATCAGTTAGTGATTCATTCTTTTCCCTGTCTTTCAATTGTGATGGAGTGCCAGTGTTCCAGTCATCTAAATACAGCATATGGCCCTTACTATGCTCTGTTAATGAATTACCCCCAGAGGAAAGAGATACAAATGTCATACTATGTGCCTTGTGGTTTGGGTCATCAAAACCACAAATGACTAGCTTCCTCAAACCTTTTGTGGAGGAATGCAAAAGTCTTGGACAAACAGGTCTTCAGTGGCAGGATCCAGTAGATCACTCAATCAAAACGACAAAGGTCTATGCATTATGTGCCATATGTGATGCTGTTGCACGACCTTTACTGCAAAATTTCAAGCAGTTTAATGGAGAGTATGGGTGTGGGCACTGTCTTCATCCAGGTGTTCCTTAGAGATCATGACACAACTGTGCAAATAGGTGAGATTGCCAAAAATAATGAACAGAGCATTTTGGGCATAAAAGGGCCATCTCCAATTGTGGACTTGCCAGATTTTGACCTGATCAATGGCATGGTCCCTGATTACATGCATTGTGTGTTGCTGGGGGTTTGCCGGCAAATAGCCACTTTATGGTTTGATTCCAAAAGCTATAGTAAACCATGGTATGTTGGTTTGAACACTGTAACAGTGGATGTAAATCTTTTAGCAATCAAGCCTCTAAGCATTTTTTCCAGAATCCCACGGTCTATTGTTGAGCTAAGGTTTTGGAAAGCTCACGAATGACAGAACTGGCTTTTATATTACAGTTTGCCAGTCCTGGAGGGGATACTTCCAAACAGGTATCTTTGCCACTGGGCTCTACTTGTGGAGGGTGTGAGCATTTTGCTAGGTTCAGACATTAGCCAAGAGGATATTGACCATGCTCATGAGGCTCTTGAGCTTTATGTTAAATCAGTTCAGTCTTTGTATGGCGAAGATCAGGTGACCTACAATATGCATTCACTTCTGCATTTGACTAAGAGTGTTGAGAATTTGGGTCCTCTCTGGGCCCAGTCTGCTTTCATGTTTGAGAGCTATAATGGCTACTTGCTCAAGCAAGTCAAAAGCAGTAATGCAGTGCCTCAGCAGCTTTGCAAAAGAGTAGCATGGTCTCGGGCATTGCCACGCATAGCTAAGGCCTGCTCATCCAATGATGTTTCACCTGAAATTAAATCATTCTACACAGAAATGACCTCTGGTAAACGTCATGTAAAGAATTATACTAGATATGACTTGCACTTGGAGTGCCAAAGATTAGGCCAGTGTCTGAAAATAATATGAATGCATTGCATGCATTGCTAGATGTACCTGGGACCTCTATTGGCAGGTACTACAACAGAATAGTTATCAACGGAGAGGTCATTCAAAGCCAAACATACACAAAGACAAAGAAAAGGAACAACTCGGTTGTGATATTGAAAGATGGCAGTATTTTCACGGTTTCACACTTTCTCTGTGTCAGTGATGACCAATATCACTTATATGCAGTTGGCAAATTTGGAAATTGTACAGTGCAGAAACTGGTTCGAGGATCTGCTGTCAAAATATCACTGACCTTTATGCGGACTGTTCATTTTCCTACAGGATTTGAAAGAGCAGTTGATCTACGGTTGATTATACAGTATATGACCATGTTTGATTATAGGCATAGGGCTCCACTTAGGACAAGGCAAGAGCATGAGTTAAGTACAGCCTTATACTGCTAAACTGCACTGTGTTTTATACATGTCTTCATATGCTGGACATTCATATTAAATTTGCACTATTTTCCTATGTTTTTACTTCATCAAAAACGATATGCCTTTAGTTGTATGTAGGACATATATGATTAAAAATACATTAATATTATGCAATTTATATATGTGTTTTTTGCAGCATATATGTCCCTTACAATATTCGGTTTGAACATATAAGAATCACAGGTTTTTTTAGGAAAAGGAAAGGATCCAAGTGCAGGCTTTAGAGTTGAAGCAGATAATCCAATAAGGGCAAAACGAGAGAGCATAAACAGGGACAGTCCAGGTCAAACGATCAAGCGAACAGGCTAGTAGAGAGATCCGAAAGGGGTAAACGAGAGAAGGAAGCAAGAGGTCAAAAATACACGGGAAGGCAATCAAGAAACAAGGCTTAGAATTGATTCAGGAGAGAATGCAAGACTTCGCGATGAATCTAGGAAACAGAGGGGTACTGTGTACTGTGAAGGAGAGAGGGATTGAACGAGGTGAATGAAGGATTGACCAATGATAGGAGAGGAGGACAGAACAGGTGCACCTGGTAGGGAAGAATGTGGAAAGACTGGTTTGACTGGACAAAGGACAAGAGAAGCACTAAACTAGTATTTGGGAGAGGGAGACCTCTGGTGGTGAACTAAGGTAGAAGCAGGGGAGACCATGACAGTCTCCAAGGTTCTCATCGTAAATAACAAACAGAAATCAAACTACCTTCTGGCCTGACCTTCTAGCTTGACCTTATCTTTCTTAAGTATACAAGAGAGATTAACAGGTGTGAGAAAAGAATTTCTAACTTTCCTTCCACACATACATACATACATACATACATACATACATACATACGGAAAATAAATAATAGAATTTTGAATCACAATAAGATGTTATCAAGTACAGAAAAAGAAAATGTAATAAAATGTGATCTTAAATACATACAAATAAAGAAAATTGGTTTACTATTTCCAGATTCCTTTTTTGAAATACAATGACATGCATTACAAATGAGTATTTACATTATATTTACAGCCGGTGCTCGTGTGTCACTGTGTCCCTCAGGCTGTGGTAGGCGCTGACATATTGGGCAGCCAGGGTGGCTGTGTGTCCCTCCCCCAGGAGGACTGACCGTTTTTCTTTTTTCTAAGTTTTGTCACAGGTTGGGTGGGCATCCATTATGTTGTTACAGAATGTGTCCCTTATTTTGGGCTAAAGCTTTCCGTGGAGGGGAACGTGGATCAGTTTGTACCATTTTTGGGAAGATCTGCCTTGTTGGGGCGGAGCTGTGATCCAGGTGAACAGCAGATCGGGCATAGGTGGGCATGTGGGCAGAGGAGTAGGAAGGCCGGTCAAGCAAATAAGCTTGCTAAGGTACGCAGCAGCAGCAAGCAGCCCCCCCATCCAGCCAGCCAGCCAGTCTGGCTAGCAGTGACTGAGTGGTTGACAGACGGCAAGCAACGGAATGTACGTGCTCTGTGATGTCATAGCAGTCAGCTGAGAGAGGCTCGTGATGTCATCGCTGAGCTGTCTGTCTGTCTGTCTGTCTCTCTCTCTCTCTCTCTCTCTCTCTCTCTCTCTCTCTTCCTCTCAATTCAATTCATTTGTATTGTCAAAGCAATTGGACATACATACATACATACATACATATATACACTCACCTAAAGGATTATTAGGAACACCATACTAATACTGTGTTTGACCCCCTTTCGCCTTCAGAACTGCCTTAATTCTACGTGGCATTGATTCAACAAGGTGCTGAAAGCATTCTTTAGAAATGTTGGCCCATATTGATAGGATAGCATCTTGCAGTTGATGGAGATTTGTGGGATGCACATCCAGGGCACGAAGCTCCCGTTCCACCACATCCCAATGATGCTCTATTGGGTTGAGATCTGGTGACTGTGGGGGCCAGTTTAGTACAGTGAACTCATTGTCATGTTCAAGAAACCAATTTGAAATTATTCGACCTTTGTGACATGGTGCATTATCCTGCTGGAAGTAGCCATCAGAGGATGGGTACATGGTGGTCATAAAGGGATGGACATGGTCAGAAACAATGCTCAGGTAGGCCGTGGCATTTAAACGATGACAATTAGCACTAAGGGGCCTAAAGTGTGCCAAGAAAACATCCCCCACACCATTACACCACCACCACCAGCCTGCACAGTGGTAACAAGGCATGATGGATCCATGTTCTCATTCTGTTTACGCCAAATTCTGACTCTACCATCTGAATGTCTCAACAGAAATCGAGACTCATCAGACCAGGCAACATTTTTCCAGTCTTCAACTGTCCAATTTTGGTGAGCTTGTGCAAATTGTAGCCTCTTTTTCCTATTTGTAGTGGAGATGAGTGGTACCCGGTGGGGTCTTCTGCTGTTGTAGCCCATCCGCCTCAAGGTTGTACGTGTTGTGGCTTCACAAATGCTTTGCTGCATACCTCGGTTGTAACGAGTGGTTATTTCAGTCAAAGTTGCTCTTCTATCAGCTTGAATCAGTCGGCCCATTCTCCTCTGTCCTCTAGCATCAACAAGGCATTTTCGCCCACAGGACTGCTGCATACTGGATGTTTTTCCCTTTTCACACCATTCTTTGTAAACCCTAGAAATGGTTGTGCGTGAAAATCCCAGCTACTGAGCAGATTGTGAGATACTCAGACCGGCCCGTCTGGCACCAACAACCATGCCACGCTCAAAATTGCTTAAATCACCTTTCTTTCCCATTCAGACATTCAGTTTGGAGTTCAGGAGATTGTCTTCACCAGGACCACACCCCTAAATGCATTGAAGCAACTGCCATGTGATTGGTTGGTTAGATAATTGCATTAATGAGAAATTGAACAGGTGTTCCTAATAATCCTTTAGGTGAGTGTATATATATATATATATATATATACATACATACATACATCCATACATGCTAGAAAGTCATTACTATGTTATCTTAAAGGCTAACTAAGCAGAACATATATCATTATAGAACAGAGTTCATAGGTCAACACATGGTTTTAGGGAACAGGCACATAGGTCAAACCGTTTGACATTGTCTCCAAGGTTCTCATCGTAAATAACAAACAGAAATCAAACTATCTTCTGGGCTGACCTTCTAGTTTGACCGTATCTTTCTTAAGTATACAAGAGAGAAAAACAGGTGTAAGAAAATATTTTCTAATTTTCCTTCTACACATATATACATACATACATACATATGTAGCGTTATGTTGGGTGTATTTGGATAAGAGCATTTGGGCTCTGAGCTGAAGCACGGATCTAAAGAAGACCTCTCCCCCCCCAAAGTTATCAGATTTCCTTAGCTCATCAGCTTGGAACTGGTTTGCATCAAAGTGACAGTTTTGGGGAGGATGGCACCGAGAAGAGGCCAAATAGTTTGGAATTCTGCTATGAGATGTCTGGAGAAAGGGGCCTGTAGGTGATAAAAACTCTTTGAAGTGGAGGAGAGCCGAAATCCCGACATAGAGCTACGAACCCGGGCCAACCGGCATTTCCAAAAGATGGCATGGATTGACATCAGTCATAAATCAAGCCCCTCTCCAATAGGACACTGGGGGCTGAAACCGAAATCCAATCTCAAGAACTCAGGGACCAATCACCTACTGATCTGACAGACTTTAAGGAACAGCGGACAGTCTTTCTCTCTCTCTTTCTCTCACCTGAACCAGAAACTCGCTGCCACAGCTCAACCTGTAGCTCTGTTGCCAGAACCGGAATCAGAAACCAACCAAGTCTTTGCCGGCAACAGAAGAGTTAAACTGGGAGAAGGAGATTGAGCCGTACGAAGAATTCTTTTAAAGGACTTTATTAAATAAATAACTTTACAGACCCACCTGATCAGTGGAGTTTTACAGCTGGACAATTGACTAAGTCGACTGAATACGAAAGTGTCAGTCACTTAAATAGCTATTTGAGTCTTAAGAAACTTGACCCTTGGAACAAACAGGGCCCTGCTTTCCTCAAAGACTTCGTCTTCAAGTAACTACGGTGGAACCCTGCTTACAAAGAAGATTTTGTGCACAATCTTGGAGCATTCAAACCAGTGGAAAATCTGTTTGGAAAAGACTCTACATTCGCGAAACCCCAACTTCCAGGTGCATCGACTGAGTGGAAGTTCTTGGACAAAGCCGAACCGGACTGCCTTTGTTCCAAACCACACGGACCTCGTGCCGTGTGCTGTTATCTGAGCCCGAAGCCAGAGAGGCCTCTCTGCGACGAAGTTCACATAAGTTTAACAGTTTGGAGTTTGTGATTCATGACATTTGAGAAATCAATTAGAAATGTTAATCTGTGATTCATAACTCTAGAATGTGTAATATCATTTAGTTTTCTTAAATATAAATGTGTGTTGCATTAAACTGTTTTGTTGATAATTTTAGAAATAAAATCTGTCAACGCCGAGAAATATCTTCTCATTCCTGTTTAACTGTTTAGTCTGAAATTGACACAAGTTAATAGACATTAGATTATTGGTGGCCCTGCCTATCCTTAATCATTGAATAATAATCAGTTAAGGGAAATTGTGGTAACAAATAGGATCTTTCTCGGCACCTAAACGTAAATGAGACTGATATATATATAACGAGAAGTTACCTGACATAAATACTAACCTGCGTAGTTATTTAATGTCTGACTAATAATACTAACGAGAGACTCACCTTCGTCTTACTAACCGGTATTGTAGTCAATGTGTTTATAACCTTTTTTGTTTAACGATTAGTTAAACGGAATGTACGTGCTCTGTGCTGTCATAGCAGTAAGCTGAGAGAGGCTCGTCATGTCATCACTGAGCTGGCTGGCTGGCTCTCTGTGTGTGTGTGTGTGTGTGTGTGTGTGTGTGTGTCTCTCTGTCTGTCTGTCTGTCTGTCTCTCTCTCTCTCTCTTACTCTCTCTCTCTCCCTCTCAATTCAATTCATTTGTATTGTCAAAGCAATTGGACATGCATACATACATACATACATATATATGGAAAATAAACAATATGTGTACATCTCTTTCTGCATTAGTGGTGCCCTCACAGATGTGCAAGTTACATGACAGACAGACAGACAGACACACACACACATTCACACACAGACAGACAGACACAGACACACACAGAAACACACACACATACTTTGACAGACAGACAGACAGACACATGCATATTATGGGTCTTTGTTGGGTAGTGAAATGGGTAGCATCAGTCGCAGTGTGGGTAATGTCAGGGAGCCAATCATAGTCCCCGTTATTTGCATATCGTGGCACAAAGCATTCTGGGAAAAGCAACTAAACACGTTTAGTCATGTATTTGTCCATAGTTTACACATGAGATGAAAGAGACAGTATGACGTATTGAGCACCTGGGATTCCTCATGTGTATGTGAGGGGCAGAGGAACCGGATCCCAAGTGTGCGTCCCAGGTGCTATAGGTTTCAAAGCATGCAGGGGAATAGGCACCCCACCCTGACACCTATAGAAGACTGGATAGGGAGATATAAATAGCAATGGGGAGACTCTTGTACTTGGTGTGGCTCTATCCATATAGTGGGGCCAGCAGCCACTTAGCAGGTGCAGCAATAGAAGCTCAGCCTGGGGAGACTGGATTTAGCATTTCCTCTCCATTTTGATAACTATCCATAATCATTTCTGCAAAATACTTCTATGATACCTATGTATGTTTTTTACTTGTACTATATTATACTATCAAGTATCAGTGTACACATACAATGTGACCTGTTACATTAATACAGAGGCCAGATCTCTAATAGCCACTGTCCCCTGATATTACACTTTTTTACAATCACTTTGGCACTCATTTCAGAACCTTGATGTAATTTTTCAAAACTCTAGACACTAAACTCACACTCGATGATCAAAATGCACATTTTTCAAAACTCTAACACTTTTTTACAATTGCTTGGATACAATACACATCAACCTCAGATCATTTGTTCATTGAACTAAAATGACACAACTTACATCAAAGTATTACCATTTCAAAATGCAATTCACACATTACATCTGAGATCACTGTCTATTCATTTCATTACAAAGATCTAACTATCAATTGATACAGCTGCTCAAAATGATAAGTGACTGTTGCATTACTCTTAATGCATAATTTTATGGAAACTGACAAACAATATTCCATGTTTCGATCATGAAAGTTTCAGGATAATGAGATCCATTGACACCAATAACCGAGGAGCATGAACCAGTTGGACTACATTATCTATGGATGTAATATTTCATCATCATTCATCATCATGTAGCACTTTTCCACACCATGTTTTCAGTGTGGAAGGAAAGTTAGAAATTCTTTCTCTAATACCTGTTTTTCTCTCTTGTATACTTAAGAAAGATAAGGTCAAGCTAGAAGGTCAGGCCAGAAGGTAGTTTGATTTCTGTTTGTTATTTACGATGAGAATCTTGGAGACAATGTCAAACAGTATGATTGAAGTGCCTGCTCCCTAATCCATGTGTTGATCTATGAACTCTGTCCTATAATGATATAAATTCTGCTTAGCTAACTTTTAAGATAACATAGTAATGACTTTCTGATTATAACCAGCTCTTTGATTTTTGTATATAAAAGCTCTGACTGTTAAAATGAAGGCAGAGCGACTTTGGGATCTACTTGAGTCACTGTTCCTCTCCACGCTGCATGTATTAAAGGCATTGCAACTAACGCTCCAACCTGGTTGAAGATGATTGTTCTTCCACATCAGATTTGACATTACTGTATGTATGCAGGCCCTTGTAATTGCTTTTCCAATACTGCCAACTGGTTATTGATGATTGATTTCACATTGTGGTACGAGTATCGAGTGAAATGAGTGCTATCCACCCCAGCAACACAGTGATAACATGGAGCCGGCAAGTCATCCAGGTCACAATAGAGGTCAAGCAGTGGGAGGAGGAAGACGTGGTGGTCAAAGGAATGGAAGGGGACATGCACCCCTTCTGAGAGGTGGTCGTGGGCCTCGTCATAGAGGAGGGCTTAGGCCTCACCAGAGAGGCAGCCATGGGCCTCATTTGAGAGGTGTTGGGGGAACGTGGTAGAGGACAAGGCCACGGACCAGACAGCGGCAGCAACAGCAAATAGTGTCCAGTGAAATCCGAGAAATAGTTGTAGAGCATGTTGTAAATCATGGCATGACCATGACTGAGGCAGCTACAATGATTCAATCAAACCTCAGAATCAACTCAGGATCAACTGTGGCCTCAATCATCAGAAATGTCCGTACTGAGAAGCGGCAAGTCTTCAGCATGCACTAAACATTAGGCTACTCTCAATTGTCAAATGACTGTATACTGCATACCAATGTGTAGCACAGAGTATAGTGTGCCTTTTGAAAGAAATGCAGACAGAGTGAAGCAGCTGATGACTGAGTATGTTCAGGTATGTTCAGTTTCAAGATGCCTCTTGTGAAAAATGGTTGTGAGAACCTGAACCTGAACACAGGGCTGATGGAAATTTAGAAGTACAGTAATCAATCCTTTGTTTTGCTTTTTACACTAAGCCAGGTGAGGAACACTGCAGTTGACATTTTACTGTAGTTTTGTTCTTTTTTGTAGCTAATTATTGTTGCATGGATTCAAAGAAAGCTATGGTGTGATTTGATTGTATTGCATCAATACATATCAGATTTTGTTCAATGATTCCACTGTGTCTGTAGTATTCTCTCTACTAGTCCTTTTACAGTGATGTATTTATGTGTAGTACCATAATGAAACATGTATCACATATTTTGTACTACAATATTTAATGATTGTACGAACAACTACACAGTGAAACTATCGGTATCTTCTGTGTTACTATGTTACTATGGTATTTCATGATAAATGAGTTATTTGAACCAACAAGACTGCAAGTGCAAGGTTTCTTTAAAGATATGAAAGGCTGTTCAATGTTCAAAACATTGTATTGTGCAGTGTTACAAGTGATGACCGTTTTGAGTTTTGTGTCTAGTTTTGAAAAATGACATCAAGGTTCTGAAATTAGTGACAAAGTGATTGTAAAAAACTGTATATTCATCCTATTTAATGTGCTCTTTTAAAATGTACTTTTCTTTTTTATGTTGCCATTTCTGTTCTACCAATGTTTCAGTTGTTAGCCAAAGATTGACAGAGTACATCTCATACACACAGGCCAGACAGCAAGGATTTCTTTTTGAAATTCAATTACAAATGCTGCATGAATTCATCAATACGATTAGAGCTCCTGAAAACTCACTCTACAGCATCTCATTAGCAGTGAAAAGAAACCAAGAAAGTTGGGACAGTCGACTGTTTACCACTATGTAACATCACCTTTTCTTTTAATAACACTTATTAAGCACTTGGGCACTGAAGACACCACTTGGTTAAGTTTAGCAAGTGGGATTTCCCCCCATTCATCCATTATGCATTTCCTCAGCTGCGCAACTGCACAGGGCCTTCGTTGTCTTAATTTGCACTTCATAGTGCGCCACACATTCTCAATTCGGAGACAGGTCAGGACTGAAGGCAGGCCATGCTAGCACCCGCACTCTCTGCCTACGCAACCATGCGCTTGTAATCTGGGCAGAATGTGGTTTGGCGTTATCCTGCTGAAAAATGCAGGGACGTCCCTGGAAAAGATGATGTCTGGATGGCAGCATATGTTGCTCCAAAATGTGTACATCTCTTTCTGCAAAAATGGTGCCCTCACAGATGTGCGAGTTACATGACAGACAGACACTCATACACACTGTCACACCCACACACACACACACACTTTCACAGACAGACACACGCACACACACACACACACACACACACACTTTCACAGACACACACACACACACACACACACTTTCACACAGAGACAGACACACACACACTTACATACATACATACATACATACATACAGTGAGGGAAAAAAGTATTTGATCCCCTGCTGATTTTGTGCGTTTGCCCACTCACAAAGAAATGATCAGTCTATAATTTTAATGGTAGGTGTATTTTAACAGTGAGAGACAGAATAACAGCCAAAAAATCCAGAAAAACGCATTTCAAAAAAGTTATAAATTGATTTGCATGTTAATGAGGGAAATAAGTATTTGATCCCCTATCAATCAGCAAGATTTCTGGCTCCCAGGTGTCTTTCATACAGGTAACGAGCTGAGATTAGGTGCACTCTCTTAAAGGGAGTGCTCCTAATCTCAGCTCGTTACCTGTATAAAAGACACCTGTCCACAGAAGCAATCAATCAATCAGATTCCAAACTCTCCACCATGGCCAAGACCAAAGAGCTGTCCAAGGATGTCAGGGACAAGATTGTAGACCTACACAAGGCTGGAATGGGCTACAAGACCATCACCAAGCAGCTTGGTGAGAAGGTGACAACAGTTGGTGCGATTATTCGCAAATGGAAGAAACACAAAATAACTGTCAGTCTCCCTCAGTCTGGGGCTCCATGCAAGATCTCACCTCGTGGAGTTTCAATGATCATGAGAACGGTGAGGAATCAGCCCAGAACTACATGGGAGGATCTTGTTAATGATCTCAAGGTAGCTGGGACCATAGTCACCAAGAAAACAATTGGTAACACACTACGCCATGAAGGACTGAAATCCTGCAGCGCCCGCAAGGTCCCCCTGCTCAAGAAAGCACATGTACAGGCCCGTCTGAAGTTTGCCAATGAACATCTGAATGATTCAGAGGAGAACTGGGTGAAAGTGGTCTCAGATGAGACCAAAATCAAGCTCTTTGCCATCAACTCAACTCGCCGTGTTTGGAGGAGGAGGAATGACCCCAAGAACACCATTCCCACCATCAAACAAGGAGG
Organism: Amia ocellicauda; assembly: GCF_036373705.1. NCBI lineage: Eukaryota > Metazoa > Chordata > Actinopteri > Amiiformes > Amiidae > Amia > Amia ocellicauda. The sequence continues at coordinate 95,195 of NW_027102711.1, read as the reverse complement.
TGGAAACATTATGCTTTGGGGCTGTTTTTCTGCTAAGGGGACAGGACAACTGCACCGCATCAAAGGGACGATGGACGGGGCCATGTACCGTCAAATCATGGGTGAGAACCTCCTTCCCTAAGCCAGGGCATTGAAAATGGGTCAAATACTTATTTCCCTCATTAACATGCAAATCAATTTATAACTTTTTTGAAATGCATTTTTCTGGATTTTGTGGCTGTTATTCTGTCTCTCACTGTTAAAATACACCTACCATTAAAATTATAGACTGATCATTTCTTTGTCAGTGGGCAAACGTACAAAATCAGCAGGGGATCAAATACTTTTTCCCCCCACTGTACATACATATATATGGAAAAGAAACATTACAAGTATAAATCACAATAAGATGTAATAAAGTACAGATAAACAAAATGTAATAAAATGTGATCTTTTTGAAAATGCAGGGACGTCACTGGAAAAGATGATGTCTGGATGGCAGCATATGTTGCTCCAAAATGTGTACATCTCTTCTGCAAAAATGGTGCCCTCACAGATGTGCGAGTTACATGACAGACAGACAGACAGACACTCACACCCACACACACACACTTTCACAGACAGACATACACACACACACACACACACTCACTTTCACACAGAGACAGGCACACACACACACACACATACATACATACATACATATGGAAAAGAAACAATACATTTATAAATCACAATAAGATGTAATAAAGTACAGAAAAACTAAATGTAAGAAAATGTGATCTTTAATACACACAAATATGTATGGCTGGTCGGATGCGTCTTGGACTCGGGTTCCTCTTCATTACGTATAACGCTTTTGCCTTTTGCTAAAGCTTTCCGTGGAGGGGATCGTGGGTGAGTTTGTACCATTTTTGGGAGGATCTGCCTTGTTGGGGCGGAGCTGTGATCCAGGTGAACAGCAGATCGGGCATAGGTGGGCATGTGGGCAGAGGAGTAGGAAGGCCGGTCAAGCAAATAAGCTTGCTAAGGTACGCAGCAGCAGCAAGCAGCCCCCCCATCCAGCCAGCCAGCCAGTCTGGCTGGCAGTGACTGAGTGGTTGACAGACGGCAAGCAACGGAATGTACGTGCTCTGTGATGTCATAGCAGTCAGCTGAGAGAGGCTCGTGATGTCATCGCTGAGCTGGCTGGCTGGCTGGCTCTGTGTGTGTGTGTGTGTGTGTGTGTGTGTCTATGTCTGTCTGTTTTTCTGTTTGTCAGTCTGTCTGTCTGTCTGTCTCTCTCTCTCTCTCTCCCTCTCAATTCTATTCATTTGTATTGTCAAAGCAATTGGACATACATACATACATATATATATATGTAGCGTAAGGTACACTTTTAAATTTCAATTAAAGAAGTGAATTCATAGTATCACCTTATCACGAATCCTGGAGTCTTGTAGAACTCAATTTCTGTAATCATTGGACGCAGACACCAATTCCAAAGATATAAATTGTCAAATTTATTTAAAAACAATGACTAAATGTAGCACTACACTAATAATACAAAAGGGAAAAACTAATTAAAATTCAACTCTAGATCAACAAATCAAAGACAAATCACTTCCGTGACCAAATCAAAGACCATGGGATCACATAGGATAACACACAAATCGTTAAACAAAAAAGGTTATAAACACATTGACTACAATACCGGTTAGTAATTCTAGGAATCACTAAGAAACAGTTGAAAGTGCTAAATTGCAGTTTCAGAAGATGAAAAAAAACTGTAACAGATGGGATATGTAGTACTTTATACTCGAGTGGTCTATGCGATTACACCCTGTTGGTGTTATTAAGAACGCCAAGTACCAGAATGCAGAGCGGGACTGTTTTTTGTGCCGTGACTTGTTGGGGGAAAAAGGCGCAGAAAAAACGGACGAGAAGGTGAAGGTAGTATGGCGGTGATGCACGCGTTGGTGAAGTGGGAAAGCGGGGTCGACAAAGACTCTTACAGCGTGATTCCCACTGCTTGCTTTCGCAATTTTGATTTATTCAGCATTGCTGATGATGACGAAGAGACGACTCGAAACTTCAGAGCAGAGTGGAGAGACACGAACAAACCTCCAAAAGGTGGATGGCCTGTCCATGAAGCGCAGATCATTATGACTGGTAACAATGTTTATTTAAAAAAAAAACATTAAAGTCTTTACATGCTATTTGATATATACAATCACAGTATATTTGAAATGAATGTTTAAGTTATTAATGTGTTGTACTTCTAACATACTCTTATAACATGGTAGATGGTGGTGAGGGCGCTAAAACTCGTCATACTTGACTGGCATTTGTAAGAACGATTTATTGTGTGTTGTGCTTTACAATAAAATCCCCCAAATCACAAAATAAATTAAACCAGATATAATTTAACTTCAGTTTTGATTCAGTGTTGGCTGTTCATCTTAATTTGTATGGTCAAAGCACAGTATTTTTATGACAAATAAATATAATCCCCAAATATCTGTGGACATAATGCAGGGTTTTATTTATTTTATTTTTATTTTAGGAAAAGAAGGCGAACTAAGAAGAAAACTTAATGACCTAACAAAAATGCCCTGTCCTAAAATGAAGAGAGTACCTAAACCAAACAAAAAACTTCAAATTTCAGATGATAGTGACCTTGATGAACCACAGTTACCGGTGAGATAATTACTGCAAATATTAAATAAATGTATTGCAGGATTGTTTTTTTTTAATCATATTCATATATATATATATATATATATTTTCATTTTAAACTCTTTTCCTCTCTGAATACAGCACAAAATAAGAAAGAAAACCGATGGAGCTTCAAGAATTAGATCCCGTCATATTCTACAGACATTTAAAGAGTCCAGTGAAGTTGAGCTACAGCAAAACGTTAAGCAGCTCGAAAAGGAAAACACAAGACTTAAAAATGAAAACCAATGTCTTCGAAACCGTATGGTTGATGGTAAGTTTTTTTATTTATAGCAAATAATTCCTTACCTTGATAAATGTTATTCTTCAGTAATTTAGATTCCAGAGTAATGTATTATAGTTGATCATACTGAAGTAATCTAGAACCACAATACAGACTCTTAATGTGCACTGTCTAATAGTTTAATAATACTGATTATTAAATAAAGTTTTTCAACATAACTTCATAATCCTACATTAATGACTATATGCATTACATTAGACCTGGTAATTCTTGTATTTTATCTTTTTTATATTTTTCGTAGCTAATGTTAATGACCCACAAAAAGGTCAGTTTGCCAATAACATAGAGCAAGTCTCTCAAGTATAATTGCAGGCATTGATGGTTTTGTTTTCACTTTGTATTAAATATATTACTAGAAATGATTATCATTTAATACTAAGGTTTTTTTCTCCAGAGATTCCAGACCTTTTGGACAATCTGAAAAAAATTCTAACAAAAGCCACATTTATCAGCAATGAAGACAAAAGTGTGTCACCATCAAGTGGTTCTGACAGCCCCACAGCAAATTGTTCTGAATCTGACAAAGAATCACCAAAACAGGTATAACACTCTTGGTCTACAATATTACAAAGACAAGGTAAAAATATATATATTGAAAACAAATATTGGTTGTAAACAATCTAATGATGCTACATTATCAGTTATATTCATAGTTATAGTTGATAATAAGAATGTAATTGAATTATGGGTGTCACAGATTCACTGACTTTATTATGTCTGTAAATTAATAAACTTAGAATTGAGACATACTGTGGTCTTTAATAACACATTTCTGTAACAAAATCACAGCCTTACTGATAATGTATTCCACTTAACATAATATAAGAATAGTTTGGGGATAAACTTGTTTTTTATTTACCATTGTCTTTTAGGTGGAAATATTCCCAGGCACTGGAGTTTACATTGACAAACTGTCCTGGATCCTTGCAGAGAGGTGCAGCACGAATACGTCATATGCAAGAACCCTGACGGTTGCTGTCTTTGACTTTCCAACATTATTAAAGAGCAATCTTCGTGGTGGTGGCAGCAAGAGAGATCCAACTTCGGAGAAAAAGACACCTCTGGATCGCTTAAAGGTGGAAGCCATATATGGTATGTAAATGCTGTTGTACAAAATTTCTAACTCTCCTTTTTAACTGTATAGAACACAAAGGGTTAGCATTTGAAATGTTCCTTTGGCCTTTGTTTTAGTTTCAGAGACTAGAGTTAATTTATTAATAAATAATAATACCTTACATGTAGCAGCTGGAAAGATCCCAAAGTGCTCTACAGACTCACTTCACCCACCACCCTCTGGGGTGCAGCCATTTTGTACCAGCAGATTACTACACAGCAGTAAAGGTGGAGTCATAACAAATTTGTTAGACCTGATTGAGGGAAGCCTGACTTAGAATTCAGCCACGTCACTCTTTCAACAACACCTTGTAAATCACCTTGGATTAATGCTTCAGACATATTAATACATAATAATAATGAATAGTGCCATGGGATCCTTGACAATATAAACTTTCATGTCTCATTTAAATTTGACTTTTGAGCAAATACTTCACATTTCAGTCCAGTTGTGCCACATCAATGTAATGCTTAAGCAAGGTATTAATGGAGAAAAGACTGCCTTTGCATAGCTGCTTCGCCAAGTACAGATTTTACTATGAACTAGTGTAAGACAAGTTTAAGAGCATACACCAAAACGTTTAAATACACCCACACACAAAAATGTTGATTTACTGTGGCAATATGTAACTAATGAACCCTTCTCAAAGATATGTGGTATGTTTATTAAAAGATTTTTATATATCTATGTGCAAGTCATTAAATCTATGTGATACATGTTTTTTAGGGGCTACCTTGAAAAAATTGCCCAGTACCCCAAAGAGTGTAATTGGTGGTGCAATTAACAGCAAGATAAATGAACTACGACACAGAATGAAACCAGAGTGAAGATTTGAAGAACCAGATCTGTATTTTTTGTTTTGTTTTCAACAGGGTTGGGGTCAATTCCAATTCAATTTTTAATTCCCTTTTCAATTCAATTCCAATAAAGAATATTCTGTGAATGCAAAAAGTAATTGCAATTTTGAATTGATTTGTAGGAGGAATTGGAATTGAAAAACAGGAATTGACCCCAACCATGGTTTTCAGTGAGTGTTGTACAAATTGATAGGTCAGGGTTTCTGTAAAAACTTAATAGAGGCCAGCAGGCGTGCACGATCTGGGAAAAACTGCTCCACTACAACAGACCTCTTTCCCTTCGTTTTCTCTAAAAACCTCCTGATATCCTTCACTGCAGCTCTGACTCACCGAGGACGAGGAGGCGAGAGAGGAATCCGTGAAGCCGCCCTCACTGTCACTCCGAGCCGCGATGCTCCAGCGTGTAGCCGGACCTTTCCCCACCAAGCCGCTCGCTACCCCAGCTTCACTACTGTGCCACCACTTCTTTTACTGCCACTATTTACCAACACCGTCCGTGCTCCCTCCCAGCACCTTCTTAGTGCGTTTTTTCCACCCGGCGCCTCGGCTTGTACCGCCGAGCCTGGCCCTGCCTCCTCCTCGGCTACACCCTGTGTGTCTGTCCGCCCGTCTGCTGGCTGCTGAGGTTGTTCCTCGTCACTAACCAGCGCCCCGTGCACCGCCTCAACACCATCTCCCCCCGGCGTCTCGGTCGTCACTATCCCCCGCTGCCTCGACCCCGTCCCCCAGCTGTGCGTCATCGCCTCCGGGCAGCTCTTCCCCCGTCACGGCATCAGTGGTACCATCGGTCCGACCGGCGACTGTCTCCTCCGCCGGGGCTCGATCTCTGTCTGCCCGCTGCATCTGTGGCTGCGGGCCGGTGTCTCTATTCCTCCCCGCGTCGCCCCGCTCCTCCTCCCGCTCCCTGTCCTGCTCGGGACAGTTCCTCACGACATGCCCCTCGCTCCCACACCTGAAACACTTCATGGACTCCGAAGTAGCGAACACGACGTAGTCGGTATTGTCGATCTTAAATTTAAAAATGACATTAAGATCCTCATTGATGTTATTGAGGATCATATACAGCTGCCTTCGGAAGGACACGACGTGTTTCAGTTGCGGGGCTTTGCAGCCCAGCGGGACCCTCTTAATGCCGGACATCAGCTGCCCGAGCCGGTGCGGATGAACGGAGGGACGTTAGACAGCGTTACCTTCCGGGCAGGAGCAGCGAGCGGCAACACCGGGGTGAAAGTGTCGTCTAACACTGTGCCATTAGCCACTAGCTGATTGAGCAGATCAGTGGTTTTTAAGAAGATAACAATGGCAGCAGACTTGATATTTTCACACCCTGCTACCTCCCCAACCGCTAACACACACTGCTCTAGGGGGCAGAACTGCACCGGAGCGATCTTGACTCCATGGCGTCGGGTCAGTTTTTCAAAAGACGCATTCAGGGGGTCCGACCCCCCGACCCGGGAAGAACTACCGGTACTCCCCCCTCCCCTCCCCTGTTCCCCCACAATAAGAAAAGCACTGAAAACAGAAGACAAAATAAACAAACTGAAAAAAGTAAAGCAACAAAAAAACGCAGCCAAAGGACAGAGCTCTCAGCAGCACTCCCGCTCACTGCAGACCCCTCCCACACACTCCCAGCTGAGAGAGAGAGAGAGAGAGAGAGAGAGTTAGTGTCTGTCTGTCTCTCTCTCTCTCTCTCTGTAGATGCATCATAGGGAACATACGTAACAATCTCTCTTTTTGTTTACCAAAAATGAGAATGAACGTATTTCAAGTGGGTGTTGCCTTGGTTGGAAACGTTTTAAGATTATTTATGAAGTGTAAAGTGGATTTGTCTCAGTTCTCCGTAGTTTTCAATGTATGTGCCATTCAGTAGCGTTCATGTTACAGATGTGCCCTATGCAGTGGTAGGGTCAATAAAATGTCAGTAAAACTTTATTTTAGCAATTATGGAGGGGAAGAATTGCAAATAGCGGGTCCCCACTAATTATCTAACTTACCAACAACGTTTAAAATTAGGTCTTGCGAAGCTGCCAAATAATGCTGTATAATCGTATGTGTCTTCATACACCGGCTGCTATAGTCTGATAGCTTTGATTATATATACATATTTTCTCGTGAACCACAAATGCTATTTGCTTGATTTTTACAGAGTATGTTATAAATACCATTCTTATGAAGCCTGACAAATTGTATGCTGTAATTATGAATATTTTCAAATCATTTGTTTGTTTTTCCTAACATGTTACAAATGTTCCCTATTTGAAAGATGCATTATATCTTAATGACGTCTAAACAATTAAAGATATACAGATTATTATTTTTGGTAAAGTTATAATACATTGCTATTAACTATGTGTGTCAGTAAAAGTTTAAATTTCCTAAAGGATTTTTATTGATCTTGCAAAATAAGTGTTTAGGGAACATTTGTAACATAGAGGTGGGTTAGCCACCGGCTAAGGGCAGCGGCTCCGGCTCCAGCACCGTCACCATGTCGCTGGAAAAGCGCTAAGTGAGCTCACAGTGAGCTCAGTGTAATGTCTGCTCTGGTGAGCTCACAGTGTGACCTAGTCGTGAGTTCACGTCTTCACTGGGTAGTCCTTGACAACTTAATTGACTCAAATCTTGGGCTTAATTGGTCAAAATGACCATTGGTTGAAGGTACTCAGGGACTGATGTGTAGAGAGACTTATTAAACCTGCAGGATTGTGGTTTTCCCAGATCAGAATTAACCAGATCACCACAAAGGAACATGGTAGGTGCTATTGCAACACAGATTACACAAATACATTGAAATCCAAGTTTGCAGTGGTCCTTGGGCCATTGTGTGGTGATCCAGATCACTTCAGCAGGAATTTTGCAGTGGTCTGGACTACAACTCTCTCTCTCTCTCAATTCAGTGCATTTGAATTGTCAAAGCAATTGGACATGCATACATACATACATACATATACACTCACCTAAAGGATTATTAGGAACACCTGTTCAATTTCTCATTAATGCAATTATCTAACCAACCAATCACATGGCAGTTGCTTCAATGCATTTAGGGGTGTGGTCCTGGTCAAGACAATCTCCTGAACTCCAAACTGAATGTCTGAATGGGAATGAAAGGTGATTTAAGCAATTTTGAGCGTGGCATGGTTGTTGGTGCCAGACGGGCCGGTCTGAGTATTTCACAATCTGCTCAATTACTGGGATTTTCACGCACAACCATTTCTAGGGTTTACAAAGAATGGTGTGAAAAGGGAAAAACATCCAGTATGCGGCAGTCCTGTGGGCGAAAATGCCTTGTTGATGCTAGAGCTCAGAGGAGAATGGGCCGACTCGATTCAAGCTGATAGAAGAGCAACTTTGACTGAAATAATCACTCGCTACAACCGAGGTATGCAGCAAGGCATTTGTGATGCCACAACATGTACAACCTTGAGGCGGATGGGCTACAACAGCAGAAGACCCCACTGGGTACCACTCATCTCCACTACAAATAGGAAAAAGAGGCTACAATTTGCACAAGCTCACCAAAATTGGACAGTTGAAGACTGGAAAAATGTTGCCTGGTCTGATGAGTCTCGATTTCAGAGTCAGAATTTGGCGTAAACAGAATGAGAACATGGATCCATCATGCCTTGTTACCACTGTGCAGGCTGGTGGTGGTGGTGTAATGGTGTGGGGGATGTTTTCTTGGCACACTTTAGGCCCCTTAGTGCCAATTGGCCATCGTTTAAATGCCACGGCCCGTTGTTTCTGACCATGTCCATCCCTTTATGACCACCATGTACCCATCCTCTGATGGCTACTTCCAGCAGGATAATGCACCATGTCACAAAGGTCGAATCATTTCAAATTGGTTTCTTGAACATGACAATGAGTTCACTGTACTAAACTGGCCCCCACAGTCACCAGATCTCAACCCAATAGAGCATCTTTGGGATGTGGTGTGTAACGTTATGTTGGGTGTATTTGGATAAGAGTATTTGGGCTCTGAGCTGAAGCACGGATCTAAAGAAGACCTCTCCCCCCCAAAGTTATCAGATTTCCTTAGCTCATCAGCTTGGAACTGGTTTGCATCAAAGTGACAGTTTTGGGGAGGATGGCACCGAGAAGAGGCCAAATAGTTTGTTATTCTGCTATGAGATGTCTGGAGAAAGGGGCCTGTGGGTGATAAAAACTCTTTGAAGTGGATGAGAGCCGAAATCCCGACATAGAGCTACGAACCCAGGCCAACCGGCATTTCCAAAAGATGGCATGGATTGACATCAGTCATAAATCCAAAGTCACAAAAGATTAAGTCTGTTTTAGTTACTTGTGATAAATTGTTGATATCCTATGCGTTGGCATTAGAGTCATTAGGTGATTAATCGAGTACTGTTCTGTTGGGTTGTTACTGAATAGCCAAAACAATGATTACCCAAATGTCCCCATGTGAAGCATTGATTGTTAAGGTACCAGGAACAGAGATTCCTGAATTCCTTGGACGCCTAGGCAGTTTGGACTTTGAAGTAGAGTCGCGTCGAACTCAGTTGGCAAACGACACTACGACGCAACTCGAAAAAGAGTCGATAGAGGTGATGAAAGTTATGGCTAGCTTAGCACTTGCGAGCTCAAGGGTAGTGAACTGGATCATAAGCAAGTTTGAAAAACTGAAAAAGCTAGGAGAAAAGTATGCTAAAGCGAAAGAAGAAAGAGCCAAACGGCATGGAATGGTTTTAGAATTTGAAGGAAAGCTAGATACTTGTGGAAAACAAGTCATTGTGTTGAATGCTGAAAAAGAGGACTTAATTGAACAGAGAGAGCAATTAGGAAATGATTTGAGACAATGTCAAGTTGAATTGGAAACAACTCTGATCCAAGTAAAAGGTCTGCAAAATGACAGATGTAAAGCGGTTGAAAATGAAAGGATAGTTTTGAAGGACCGGGATGTTTTGGAAATGCGTCTTTGCAAAACAGTCAGGGAGAAAGATTTGGGCACTGTAAAAATGGAGATACTCGAAGGCGAGGTCATACATTTAAAAAGGGACAGTGAAGAAATGAGGAGAGTAAATCAGGTGCTTAGGGGAGAACTCAAATCAACTGAAGTTGAAAATGAGCGTCTCAAGCAACAAATAGGGGCCCTGAAAGCTGCCTCTTGGTGGGCTGCAAAGCTGACACCTGACAGCATAAAGGAACAGCCGGAACCGGCCAATGCACGGAGTCGCACACCGTCTCCACATTTAGGCCCCGGGTTGCCTCGTCCTGATCGTACCCCTCCCTGTAGTCTTTCTCCACCCAGGGTAAGAAGCTCGTCGCACAGACGAACTTCCTCTCCCGAGAGTCCAGACCGAAAGGTTAACATGCGCCAGTTGAGAGAACTGGCTAAAGATTGTGAAACCTTTAACCCAGCAGACAAGGAAGGAAATGTGGAAGCGTATATTAAGGACATTAAGTATGCTTTGAGTTTCTATCCTGAGGCTACGGAGAAGGAAAAGGTTCTCCTAATCCGCAAAACTACCTCTCGCCAAGTCCATTCTTGGATGGAGAGGCAAGGGTCCATGGTCTGCGATAGGTTTCAACGCTTGTGCAGAGCATTAGTTAGGGACTATTCCAGGTTCATTGATCCAGTGGCAGCAGTGACTGCCGCACAGCAGATCAAACAGGGTAAGCATGAGTGCCCCCGTGATTACTATGAAAAGCTTAGGAAAACCTATTTTGCGGGTCAAGATCGACCCGGGGCCGAGGAAGAGGTGAGCTTTAAAGGGTTGTTTGTTGCTAATTTGTTCCCAGCGATTAAGGAAATGATCATATTACATGCAGACGCAATGTATATGAACATAGCTGAAATTCGAAAAAATGGCACAGAAAGCTTGTGAAAGCAAGTACAATAGCACTTCTGATCGTAAAGATTCAAGCACCCAAGTACTGGCAAGGCGCTCTGAGAGCCCTATTTCTCCACTGGAGTTAGAGGGGACAGAGATTCAAAGAAGGAAAGAACCTCCCAAGGATGGAATCCAAGACACCCAGGCTTACAATAAAAAAAAGAAATCTGCTCCTAGCCTAGGTGGGTTAACTCAGTCTCTGAGCAATGTTGCAGTTTCTGAGCTACTGCTACGCTTAGCTCTGCTCCCTTTGCCCCCTCTTCCCAAACTGGAAGTTAGTAGCCAGGGTAAAGGGCCGGACTCGCCACCTAAGGAATGACTAGCTCTGGAACCACCCCCTGTCCCCGCCTCTGTGTTTTTGATTGGATGTGAGGAACAGCAGGGGGGTTTCTCTGACACATCAGCCCACTGGGACCTCCCAGTGGGGGAAGTTGCCTGCAGGCAAGCTGAACCTTTGGTGATGTTACTGGGTGATCTGACACAGAGAGGCAGAGCCAAGCAAGTTTACATAGAAGTGACCATTGAGAATGTGTGGGAGTGAGGAGCCTTGTTGGACACTGGGGCTGAAATTTGTTTAATGTCTGCCACCACAATGGGCAACCTGAAACAAATTATGGAAACCTCAGACCAACGACTGAAAGTGGAAGCTTGTAGTGTGAACATTACAAGTTACACAGAGACTAAGGCACAGCTCACTCAAAAGGCATTGTTAGAGTTCACCTTTGGGAAGATTAAGTTGGTTCATCCAGTTTATATTTCCAAATTTGAAACAGAGAAGTTGATCATTGGTCAGAATCTATTGAACAGGTTGTGGGCTCAGGTTGAATCACCAAAGCCGGTGGAATTGAATGACAGATATGATACAGCCACCAAGGTACAACTTCCCAATGAGACCATTTTTTGTGCATGTCCCTAAAGGGGGCACCGGCTTACCATGTAAGCCAACCATTCGAACCCAGGTCCCTACCAACTATTATAGACATAGTGAAGGTCAGGTGCCTGAATAACACCTGAATTCCCAGTCACCTCCCTCTGTTAATCAACTTCCACCTATTGGTTACCGTCAGTAACCATACTCAATACTGAGTAATACCAATTGTTTTTTTGTTTTAATGTACTAGTGTTATAATATGTAACCTGTATATGTGCTAGTATAGGATTGTCAATTTGATTGGAATACATTCTGCTTAAATAATGAACTATTAGTTTGTTTTCTTTGATTTCTCGGGGTCATGAATGGTGAAGTCCACTGTTGAATTCTGTTACATAACTTTGAGATAAATGCTTAACGTCTTATTTTGTCTTGAAGGGGATAACGTCCTAGTCGACCTCAGTCCCATTCAAGAAAGGGGGTATGTAGCGTTATGTTGGGTGTATTTGGATAAGAGTATTTGGGCTCTGAGCTGAAGCACGGATCTAAAGAAGACCTCTCCCCCCCCAAAGTTATCAGATTTCCTTAGCTCATCAGCTTGGAACTGGTTTGCATCAAAGTGACAGTTTTGGGGAGGATGGCACCGAGAAGAGGCCAAATAGTTTGTTATTCTGCTATGAGATGTCTGGAGAAAGGGGCCTGTAGGTGATAAAAACTCTTTGAAGTGGATGAGAGCCGAAATCCCGACATAGAGCTACGAACCCAGGCCAACCGGCATTTCCAAAAGATGGCATGGATTGACATCAGTCATAAATCAAGCCCCCCTCCAATAGGACACTGGGGGCTGAAACCGAAATCCAATCTCAAGAACTCAGGAACCAATCACCTATTGATCTGACAGACTATAAAGGACAAACACGGCCTTTCTTTCTCTCTCTCTCTCACCTGAACCAGTAACTCGCTGCCACAGCTCAACCTGTAGCTCTGTTGCCCGAACCGGAACCAGAAACCAACCAAGTCTTTGCCGGCAACAGAAGAGTTAAACTGGGAGAAGGAGATTGAGCCGTACAAAGAATTCTTTTAAAGGACTTTATTAAATAAAGAACTTTACAGACTGCGCTGCCCGCCTGTGCCCACCTGATCAGTGGAGTTTTACAGCTGGACAAATGACTAAGTCGACTGAATACGAAAGTGTCAGTCATTTAAATAGCTATTTGAGTTTTAAGAAACTTGACCCTTGGAACAAACAGGGCCCTGCTTTCCTCAAAGACTTTGTCTTCAAGTAACTACGGTGGAAACCTGCTTACAAAGAAGATTTTGTGCACAACCTTGGAGCCTTCAAACCAGTGGAAAATCTGTTTGGAAACGACTCTACTTTCGCGAAACCCCAACTTCCAGGTGCATCGACTGAGTGGAAGTTCTTGGACAAAGCCGAACCGGACTGCCTTTGTTCCAAACCACACGGACCTCGTGCCGTGTGCTGTTATCTGAGCCCGAAGGCAGAGAGGCCTCTCTGCGACGAAGTTCAGATAAGTTTAACAGTTTGGAGTTCATGATTCATGACATTTGAGAAATCAATTAGAAATGTTAATCTGTGATTCATAACTCTAGAATGTGTAATATCATTTAGTTTTCTTAAATATAAATGTGTGTTGCATTAAACTGTTTTGTTGATAATTTTAGAAATAAAATCTGTCAACGCCGAGAAATATCTTCTCATTCCTGTTTAACTGTTTAGTCTGAAATTGACACAAGTTAATAGACATTAGATTATTGGTGGCCCTGCCTATCCTTAATCATTGAATAATAATCAGTTAAGGGAAATTGTGGTAACAAGTAATGATAGGATCTTTCTCTGTACCTAAACGTTAATGAGACTGATATATATATAACGAGAAGTTACCTGACATAAATACTAACCTGCGTAGTTATTTAATGTCTGACTAATAATACTAACAAGAGACTCACCTTCATCTTACTAACTGGTATTGTAGTCAATGTGTTTATAACCTCTTTTGTTTAACGATTTGTGTTATCATATGCGATCCCATGGTCTTTGATTTGGTCACGGAAGTGATTTGTCTTTGATTTGTTGATCTAGAGTTGAATTTTAATTAGTTTTTCCCTTTTGTATAATTAGTGTAGTGCTACATTTAGTCTTTGTTTTGAATAAATTTGACAATTTATATCTTTGGAATTGGTGTCTGCGTCCAATTATTACAGAAATTGAGTTCTACAAGATTCCAGGATTCGTGATAAGGTGATACTATAAATTCACTTCTTTAATTGAAATTTATAAGTGTACCTTACGCTACAGGTGGAACGGGAGCTTCGTGCCCTGGATGTGCATCCCACAAATCTCCATCAACTGCAAGATGCTATCCTATCAATATGGGCCAACATTTCTAAAGAATGCTTTCAGCACCTTGTTGAATCAATGCCACGTAGAATTAAGGCAGTTCTGAAGGCGAAAGGGGGTCAAACACAGTATTAGTATGGTGTTCCTAATAATCCTTTAGGTGAGTGTATATGGAAAAGGAACAATATGTGTACATCTCTGCATATGGTGCCCTAACAGATGTGCAAGTTACATGACAGACAGACACTCACACACACTTTCAAAGACAGACAGACAGACAGACACTCACACACACTTTCACACACTCACTTTCACACAGAGACAGGCACATTTTCACACAGAGACAGACACACAAACACACACAAACAGACACAGACACACATACTTTGACAGACAGACAGACAGACACATGCATATTATGGGTCTTTGTTGGGTAGTGAAATGGGTAGCATCAGTCGCAGTGTGGGTAATGTCAGGGAGCCAATCATAGTCCCCGTTATTTGCATATCGTGGCGCAAAGCATTCTGGGAAAAGCAACTAAACACGTTTAGTCATGTATTTGTCCATAGTTTACACATGAGATGAAAGAGACAGTATGACGTATTGAGCACCTGGGATTCCTCATGTGTATGTGAGGGGCAGAGGAACCGGATCCCAAGTGTGCGTCCCAGGTGCTATAGGTTTCAAAGCATGCAGGGGAATAGGCACCCCACCCTGACACCTATAGAAGACTGGATAGGGAGATATAAATAGCAATGGGGAGACTCTTGTACTTGGTGTGGCTCTATCCATATAGTGGGGCCAGCAGCCACTTAGCAGGTGCAGCAATAGAAGCTCAGCCTGGGGAGACTGGATTTAGCATTTCCTCTCCATTTTGATAACTATCCATAATCATTTCTGCAAAATACTTCTATGATACCTATGTATGTTTTTTACTTGTACTATATTATACTATCAAGTATCAGTGTACACATACAATGTGACCTGTTACATTAATACAGAGGCCACGGAAGGCCAGATCACTAATAGCCACTGTCCCCTGATATTACACTTTTTTACAATCACTTTGGCACTCATTTCAGAACCTTGATGTCATTTTTCAAAACTCTAGACACTAAACTCACACCCGATGATCAAAATGCACATTTTTCAAAACTCTAACACTTTTTTACAATTGCTTGGATACAATACACATCAACCTCAGATCATTTGTTCATTGAACTAAAATGACACAACTTAACATCAAATTATTACCATTTCAAAATGCAATTCACACATTACATCTGAGATCACTGTCTATTCATTTCATTACAAAGATCTAACTATCAATTGATACAGCTGCTCAAAATGATAAGTGACTGTTGCATTACTCTTAATGCATAGTTTTATGGAAACTGACAAACAGTATTCCATGTTTCGATCATGAAAGTTTCAGGATAATGAGATCCATTGACACCAATAACCGAGGAGCATGGTTTCTTAGGGTTACCATAGACTTGACTGTGTCTTCTTGTTTGTGAAGGAACAGGACTGTGTTTTCCTGTCTGGGTTCCCGCAGGCTTAAGTGTGTTTGTAAACTGCAGCGTAGGTTTGACCTACTATTAGAAAAAAAAAAAAAAAGGAGCGCTAATTAATTGTTCAATATCTGATACGCCGGTGATAATATAAAATAACGTGTTTATAGTTTATAGAAGTTTATAGTGTTTATGGTAAATGAAGAAAAGTCATTAAGTTATATACAAGTTCTATAAATGCAAACATTGAAAAGCATGTTTGTTGTTATTCCTATATAGGATTTAGTATTATTTGTGTTTTCTTGTTTTTTGCTATGTTTTCTCCCCTGTCGTTTATTGTTATTTTGCGGGCTTGCACGCCTTGGTTGTTGTGTACAAAACGATACATAGAAAATGGGAAAACGTGTTACTGTGTGGGAACAGCTCTAGTAAGACGGGCGACCCGCCACTTAAAGGTACACATGTAAGGTACATGTATGATAACTATGGAGTGAAGCGGTGCGTTTGACTGGACAATAGGTGACAGAAAATTAAGGTTTCCAGAAGATGGGACTTTTGATTCAGATAGACTTGAGCACCTAAAAACGGTTTTGCAAAATAGGAATACAAAGCATTAAGAAATGAGAAACCAAAGCTAGCTATCTTAAAACATTTGTTAGAGAAAAGAAAGAAAAGACAACAGGCATAATTCAATCTGAATGCCCCGAAGACAAATTAAAAATATATATATATGTTTTTCAGTATAAATGACAGTCCTCAAGATACTGAAGGAAAATTACTAGATAAGTAATAAATAAGGGTAGTTTGAGACACTGCAGGTCAATATAACATGCCAACCAAAACCATGGTATCTGAATTTACTATGGATATAAATTAATATGTGTCTCTTTGTATGTTTGTACGTTTTCAGTTTGCGCAAGGTAAATGTCCATATTTTGACTTTTTCATGTACTGTATAGTCCAGAATATGACTAAGAGAGTCATAAGTCACAAATAGTTACAGAATGATAGCTAAAAAACACCAGTTAAATATGTTGTAATAACAGACCTACAAGAAAGTCAGCATTTAACTGTACACAGAATGCTATTGCAAACAGAAATAATAATACAAAATTAAGTTATTTAAATAGGTCTTACGAATACAGAAGTTAAAAGTAACATGTTAGAAATGGAATTAGAGCCAAATTTAGAAATAGGAATCCGAGGCAACCACAAACATTCGGTGAAGGTTTCTTACATATTGATAAATAGATAACCAGATACTCCAGGAAATTAACGATGTGCTCATTTGGAAGCTATGAGTTCCACAATGAAGAGTTTTTAAATCCCTAGAAATAGATCCCTAAATACAATGTGTAGGTAAGAAATTAACTATTGATCAGTTCAATCTGGATTCGGGAACAGTTCTTCTGAACCTGTACTGGTGTAGATTGGACTTCAATAGGAGGAAGTGACACAATAAAGACATGAGCCGCGCAGGAGGACAGTCTTAGTGCCCACGCAGGTTCTTAGTTGGGGAAATCATTGACTGGACACATTTTTTGAAAATGTGCTTTCCTGAAGTACCTGGACATCATTATTGAGATCAATGAAAAGGCTTATTTTCCAAAGATTAAATACATTCATTAACTACAATAATGTAGTGAAATGTATATAAATAGTAATAATACAAATCGATCAAATATAACTTGCATTTTCTTGTAAGAAATTAGGAATAGGAGAAAGAACAGCTGTTGGGATGCAGTGCGATGTTATCCAAAATTGAAAGCGGTTGAGAAAGGAGAGTTTGTTCTGTGTGAGACAAATGTACTGCCACGAGAGACTCTGATGGTGATTGACTGGAATATGAGGGAAAATAATGAAGTTACTACAGGTATAACTAAAGGTGTAACATAACTAATTTAATGAAACATAGTCATGGCAAGTTATAAAACTGTTTGGAAATAGTCCTTTCACAAACAGAAATACCCTATCAATTAGGAAGAGGGGGGCAGGGGGCAAGGGCCGTATGTGCTCCTCTGCTCCCCCTGTTCGCCTGAGCAGACAAGCAGCCTGAGATGAGAGAGAGAGAGAGAGAGAGAGAGAGAGAGAGAGAGAGAGAGAGAGAGAGAGAGAGAGAGAGAGAGAGAAGTCAGAGACAAGGCAGAGACTGTAAGTACGTGTAAGGGTTCATAACTTATTACAAACAGAGCAAGAGTGTAATGAATGGTAATTTACACTGCTTGTATTAATAATGATAATAATATTGATGTTGATACAGACGAATACATCACATACTAGATGACAACCGCATAAAACTAATAATAATGAAAATAGGAATAATAGGAGTATGGAAATAATTTCAAATTATGGTTTATTGGTAAAAAATGAATTGAGAAACAAAGATTAATAACTGCCATCATTTACCCAACTACTATTAACTATGGTGTTGAAGGAGCTGCTGTAATAGTTATTGTAATGTTCTCAGGTACTTAAGTTAGATAAAAGGACAAAGATAAGCACATTGTTTTGAAACTTTGACAACTCCACACAAAAAGAGTATCTACACTAGGAAGTAAAGCTGATTCAATAAACACAGGAGATATGATGCTGCTGACGACAGCTGAGTGCTGTACTGAAATAATTTGATAAATGAGATAAATTGGAATCAAGATTATTATTATTTTGAATTGTCCCTTTACTAGAAACCTTATAGATTGTGCGAATGTCAACTAATGTGATAGAGATGCCTTTTATAAGGACGATCTCTGATGTTGTGTGAACCACACATTGTGTCTTCAGACTGATTTATTCCACATGGCAGATATGCATAATATGAATCGTGTCCTGAAGGAACCGATGTCTGACCCATATGAAGAAGATGCTGGTGTTCTTGTTGAGACACAGTAGGCCGAGGGCGCGGCTTTAAAGACAGCCTCACAGCAACTTGAACAGACCAATGCTGAGGTCCACTACGCTGAAGTGATGCTTGACTCAGTGGAGAAATAAGTTAAAATACTATAATTAAAGGTTTTCCAGATTATAGGAATCTACAATATATTGTGAAACTGCTCAGATGACGTCCGCAGTAGCACATATTCTTCTATTGATAGTTTAATTTATAATGTACTATTAGTGGAGATGTCACATTATTCAAATGAATAGAATGACAGCCATGAAGTCAGAATCAGTCCATTGCCCTTCACTTAAGATTTGTACAATGTATAATGTTTATAAATCAAAACGCAACAAATATATGTACAATACAGTTTACAAACTGAATTTGTAAAAAAGAATGTTTTGCTGACTTTTGTATTCTCTTTGAAGCAACAAAATGTATGTGTTATGTATGTCGTAACTAGGGTTTGACTTTTATGACCTGGGGCTGGATGAAATTTAATTTGAGATGCACTGTAAAAGCTCCAGGAAATTGCAACTGGCCACTGCACCTTCCATAAGAGAGCTCAAACATTTGCTAATGCATTGGTTGCCTCACAGGCACTCTTTCCCTGGTTTGCCCATGTGGCGCATGGTGTTGGCCACACGGGCAAAGGGGGGATGTGTGCATCAGTCTTTTAAATTGGTTTGCCCCAGGTTTTATAGTAACAGCTTAGCAATATTGTAGAACTTGCCACATTTGTCAAGCTCATAATCCTGCAATATGCAAATAGATTGTGTTCAAAAGCTTAAATGTTGTGGATATGAATATATACTTGTAATAATATATAGGTGTTCTAAATGGGTTGAAGCCTATCCCGTAGGAAGGCTGAAGTAGTAAAAGTAGCAAAAATACAGTTAAGGGATGTTATATGTAGATTTCGCATTCCAGGGAAATTTCCAGTGATAGGAACACTCACTTCACTGGGACAATAGTGCAGGAACTATGCAAAGCCCTGCGAGGTAAACAACATTTTCACTGCCCCATCAGGCTCAGTCAGCTGGAGCAGTGGAGAAACAAAATGGGATATTAAAGAATAAGCTGTCTAATATATGCAAACAAACAGGACTCAAACGTCCAGATCCCCTTCCTATAGTCCTAATGACAATGAAATCGTCAGCAAATTGAGAAAAACAGGTCTTTCTCTGTGTGAGATTATTATGGGATGACTTATGAGACTCTCCATCACTCCTCCATTGTCTGTAAGGGAAATGGACATCCACTTGATGGATGATGCTCTGTTGTCTTTTTGTATGGGACTAACACGTGCTTTCGAAGCTGTCCATTCACAGATGAAAGCCGCCCAGACTGAACCATCCCAGCAGGTTTACCACCCCTTCCAGCAAGGTGACTGTGTATATCAAAGCACACAAGAGAAAGTCCTCCCAACAGCCCAGGTGGACAGGGCCCTACCAGGTGCTCCTGACCACCCACACAGCTGTGAAGTGCCTAGGAACGACGACATGGATCCACTCCTCACACTGCAAACTTGCCAATCGAGGCGAACAGCACAACCCTGGTGGAGAACAGAGGGATAAAGGAATTGTTCTTCCACATCAGATTTGACATTACTGTATGTATGCAGGCCCTTGTAATTGCTTTTCCAATACTGCCAACTGGTTATTGATGATTGATTTCACATTGTGGTACGAGTATCGAGTGAAATGCGTGCTATCCACCTCAACAACACAGCGATAACATGGAGCCGGCAGGTGATCCAGGTCACAATAGAGGTCAAGCAGTGGGAGGAGGAAGACGTGGTGGTCAAAGGTGTAGCGTAAGGTACACTTATAAAATTCAATTAAAGAAGTGAATTTATAGTATCACCTTATCACGAATCCTGGAATCTTGTAGAACTCAATTTCTGTAATAATTGGACGCAGACACCAATTCCAAAGATATAAATTGTCAAATTTATTCAAAAACAAAGACTAAATGTAGCACTACACTAATTATACAAAAGGGAAAAACTAATTAAAATTCAACTCTAGATCAACAAATCAAAGACAAATCACTTCCGTGACCAAATCAAAGACCATGGGATCGCATATGATAACACACAAATCATTAAACAAAAAAGGTTATAAACACATTGACTACAATACCGGTTAGTAAGACGAAGGTGAGTCTCTCATTAGTATTGTTAGTCAGACATTCAATAACTATGCAGGTTAGTATTTATGTCAGGTAACTTCTCGTTATATATATATCAGTCTCATTAACGTTTAGGTGGAGAGAAAGATCCTATCATTACTTGTTACCACAATTTCCCTTAACTGATTATTATTCAATGATTAAGGATAGGCAGGGCCACCTATAATCTGGTGTCTATTAACTTGTGTCAATTTCAGACTAAACAGTTAAACAGGAATGAGAAGATATTTCTCGGCGTTGACAGATTTTATTTCTAAAATTATCAACAAAACAGTTGAATGCAACACACATTTATATTTAAGAAAACTAAATGATATTACACATTCTAGAGTTATGAATCACAGATTAACATTTCTAATTGATTTCTCAAATGTCATGAATCACAAACTCCAAACTGTTAAACTTATGTGAACTTCGTCGCAGAGAGGCCTCTCTGGCTTCGGGCTCAGATAACAGCACACGGCACGAGGTCCGTGTGGTTTGGAACAAAGGCAGTCCGGTTCGGCTTTGTCCAAGAACTTCCACTCAGTCGATGCACCTGGAAGTTGGGGTTTCGCGAATGTAGAGTCTTTTCCAAACAGATTTTCCACTGGTTTGAAGGCTCCAAGGTTGTGCACAAAATCTTCTTTGTAAGCAGGGTTCCACCGTAGTTACTTGAAGACAAAGTCTTTGAGGAAAGCAGGGCCCTGTTCGTTCCAAGGGTCAAGTTTCTTAAGACTCAAATAGCTATTTAAATGACTTTCATATTCAGTCGACTTAGTCAATTGTCCAGCTGGATGGCTGGGCACAGGCGGGCAGCGCAGTCTGTAAAGTTCTTTATTTAATAAAGTCCTTTAAAATAATTCTTCGTACGGCTCAATCTCCTTCTCCCAGTTTAACCCTTCTGTTGCTGGTAAAGACTTAGTTGGTTTCTGGTTCCGGTTCTGGCAACAGAGATACAAGTTGAGCTGTGGCAGCGAGTTACTGGTTTAGGTGAGAGAGAGAGAGAGATGCCGTGCGTTACCCTTTATACGCCTG
The DNA here is from genome assembly GCF_036373705.1 of Amia ocellicauda. Classification (NCBI taxonomy): domain Eukaryota; kingdom Metazoa; phylum Chordata; class Actinopteri; order Amiiformes; family Amiidae; genus Amia; species Amia ocellicauda. Next base: position 73,563 of record NW_027102711.1, on the reverse strand, counting down.
TCAGATCAATAGGTGATTGGTTCTTTAGTTTGTGAGATTGGATTTCGGCTTCAGCCCCCAGTGTCCTATTGGAGGGGGGCTTGATGTATGACTGATGTCAATCCATGCCATCTTTTGGAAATGCCGGTTGGCACGGGTTCGTAGCTCTGTGTCGGGATTTCGGCTCTCGTCCATTTCAAAGAGTTTTTATTTCCTACAGGCCCCCTTCCCCAGACATCTCACAGCAGGGATTCCAAGCTATTTGGCCCATTCTTGGTGCCATCCTCCCAAGACTGTCACTTTGATGTAAACCAGTTCACATGCTGATGAGTTAAGGAAATCTGATAAATTTGGGGGGGAGAGGTCTTCTTTAGATCAGTGCTTCAGCTCAGAGCTAAAATGCTCTTATCAGAATACACCCAACATAACGCTACACTGGTTAATTCTGTTCTGGGAAAACCACAATCCTGCAGGTTTAATAAGTCTCTCTACACATCAGTCCCTGAGTACCTTCAACCAATGGTCATTTTGACCAATTAAGCCCCAGAATTGAGTCAATTAAGTTGTCATGGACTACCCAGTGAAGACGTGAACTAACGACTAGGTCACACTGTGAGCTCACCAGAGCAGACATTACACTGAGCTCACTGTGAGCTCACTTAGCGCTTTTCCAGCGACATGGTGCCATTGCTGGAGCCGGAGCTGCTGCTCGGCCTGGGATCCAGCTGATCTTTTTTGAACCGGCCCGCTTTTCCACCGGTTTTGACGTCACTGGATGTGGGCGTTCCCAAGCATGGAGTAGAAGTGGAGAAACACAGCAATAGTAATCAGCACCGAGGCGACTGCGTCTTTAAACCCCATTTAACATCACAATCAAACTCATTCCGCGTCTATGGCAAATCGTAACCCTAATGTTACAAATGTTCCCTAAACACCTATTTTGCAGGATCAATAAAAAATTATTAAGATTTTTTAAACTTTTACTGACACACATAGTTAATAGCAATGTGTTATAACTTTACCGAAAATAATAATCTGTATATCTTTAATTGTTTAGACGTTATTAAGATATAATGCATCTTTCACATAGGGAACATTTGTAACATGTTAGGAAAAACAAACAAATGATTTGAAAATATTCATAATTACAGCATACAATTTGTCAGGCTTCATAACAATGGTATTTATAACATACTCTGTAAAAATCAAGCAAATAGCATTTGTGGTTCACGAGAAAATATGTATATATAATCAAAGCTATCAGACTATAGCAGCCGGTGTATGAAGACACATACGATTATACAGCATTATTTGGCAGCTTCGCAAGACCTAATTTTAAACGTTGTTGGTAAGTTAGATAATTAGTGGGGACCCGCTATTTGCAGTTCTTCCCCTCCATAATTGCTAAAATAAAGTTTTACTGACATTTTATTGACCCTACCACTGCATAGGGCACATCTGTAACATGAACGCTACTGAATGGCACATACATTGAAAACTACGGAGAACTGAGACAAATCCACTTTACACTTCATAAATAATCTTAAAACGTTTCCAACCAAGGCAACACCCACTTGAAATACGTTCATTCTCATTTTTGGTAAACAAAAAGAGAGATTGTTACATATGTTCCCTATGATGCATCTACAGAGAGAGAGAGACAGACAGACACTAACTCTCTCTCTCTCTCTCTCTCTCTCTCTCTCTCAGCTGGGAGTGTGTGGGAGGGGTCTGCAGTGAGCGGGAGTGCTGCTGAGAGCTCTGTCCTTTGGCTGCGTTTTTTTGTTGCTTTACTTTTTTCAGTTTGTTTATTTTGTCTTCTGTTTTCAGTGCTTTTCTTATTGTGGGGGAACAGGGGAGGGGAGGGGGGAGTACCGGTAGTTCTTCCCGGGTCGGGGGGTCGGACCCCCTGAATGCGTCTTTTGAAAAACTGACCCGACGCCATGGAGTCAAGATCGCTCCGGTGCAGTTCTGCCCCCTAGAGCAGTGTGTGTTAGCGGTTGGGGAGGTAGCAGGGTGTGAAAATATCAAGTCTGCTGCCATTGTTATCTTCTTAAAAACCACTGATCTGCTCAATCAGCTAGTGGCTAATGGCACAGTGTTAGACGACACTTTCACCCCGGTGTTGCCGCTCGCTGCTCCTGCCCGGAAGGTAACGCTGTCTAACGTCCCTCCGTTCATCCGCACCGGCTCGGGCAGCTGATGTCCGGCATTAAGAGGGTCCCGCTGGGCTGCAAAGCCCCGCAACTGAAACACGTCGTGTCCTTCCGAAGGCAGCTGTATATGATCCTCAATAACATCAATGAGGATCTTAATGTCTCCGAAGTTGGATCTCTCTTGCTGCCACCACCACGAAGATTGCTCTTTAGTAATGTTGGAAAGTCAAAGACAGCAACCGTCAGGGTTCTTGCATATGACGTATTCGTGCTGCACCTCTCTGCAAGGATCCAGGACAGTTTGTCAATGTAAACTCCAGTGCCTGGGAATATTTCCACCTAAAAGACAATGGTAAATAAAAAACAAGTTTATCCCCAAACTATTCTTATATTATGTTAAGTGGAATACATTATCAGTAAGGCTGTGATTTTGTTACAGAAATGTGTTATTAAAGACCACAGTATGTCTCAATTCTAAGTTTATTAATTTACAGACATAATAAAGTCAGTGAATCTGTGACACCCATAATTCAATTACATTCTTATTATCAACTATAACTATGAATATAACTGATAATGTAGCATCATTAGATTGTTTACAACCAATATTTGTTTTCAATATATATATTTTTACCTTGTCTTTGTAATATTGTAGACCAAGAGTGTTATACCTGTTTTGGTGATTCTTTGTCAGATTCAGAACAATTTGCTGTGGGGCTGTCAGAACCACTTGATGGTGACACACTTTTGTCTTCATTGCTGATAAATGTGGCTTTTGTTACAATTTTTTTCAGATTGTCCAAAAGGTCTGGAATCTCTGGAGAAAAAAACCTTAGTATTAAATGATAATCATTTCTAGTAATATATTTAATGCAAAGTGAAAACAAAACCATCAATGCCTGCAATTATACTTGAGAGACTTGCTCTATGTTATTGGCAAACTGACCTTTTTGTGGGTCATTAACATTAGCTACGAAAAAAATAAAAAAGATAAAATACAAGAATTTCCAGGTCTAATGTAATGCATATAGTCATTAATGTAGGATTATGAAGTTATGTTGAAAAACTTTATTTAATAATCAGTATTATTAAACTATTAGACAGTGCACATTAAGAGTCTGTATTGTGGTTCTAGATTACTTCAGTATGATCAACTATAATACATTACTCTGGAATCTAAATTACTGAAGAATAACATTTATCAAGGTAAGGAATTATTTGCTATAAATAAAAAAACTTACCATCAACCATACGGTTTCGAAGACATTGGTTTTCATTTTTAAGTCTTGTGTTTTCCTTTTCGAGCTGCTTAACGTTTTGCTGTAGCTCAACTTCACTGGACTCTTTAAATGTCTGTAGAATATGACGGGATCTAATTCTTGAAGCTCCATCGGTTTTCTTTCTTATTTTGTGCTGTATTCAGAGAGGAAAAGAGTTTAAAATTAAAATATATATATATATATGAATATGATTAAAAAAAAACAATCCTGCAATACATTTATTTAATATTTGCAGTAATTATCTCACCGGTAACTGTGGTTCATCAAGGTCACTATCATCTGAAATTTGAAGTTTTTTGTTTGGTTTAGGTACTCTCTTCATTTTAGGACAGGGCATTTTTGTTAGGTCATTAAGTTTTCTTCTTAGTTCGCCTTCTTTTCCTAAAATAAAAATAAAATAAATAAAACCCTGCATTATGTCCACAGATATTTGGGGATTATATTTATTTGTCATAAAAATACTGTGCTTTGACCATACAAATTAAGATGAACAGCCAACACTGAATCAAAACTGAAGTTAAATTATATCTGGTTTAATTTATTTTGTGATTTGGGGGATTTTATTGTAAAGCACAACACACAATAAATCGTTCTTACAAATGCCAGTCAAGTATGACGAGTTTTTAGCGCCCTCACCACCACCTACCATGTTATAAGAGTATGTTAGACGTACAACACATTAATAACTTAAACATTCATTTCAAATATACTGTGATTGTATATATCATATAGCATGTAAAGACTTTAATGTTTTTTTTTTTTTAAATAAACATTGTTACCAGTCATAATGATCTGCGCTTCATGGACAGGCCATCCACCTTTTGGAGGTTTGTTCATGTCTCTCCACTCTGCTCTGAAGTTTCGAGTCGTCTCTTCGTCATCATCAGCAATGCTGAATAAATCAAAATTGCGAAAGCAAGCAGTGGGAATCACGCTGTAAGAGTCTTTGTCGACCCCGCTTTCCCACTTCACCAACGCGTGCATCACCGCCATACTACCTTCACCTTCTCGTCCGTTTTTTCTGCGCGTTTTTCCCCCGACAAGTCACGGCACAAAAAACAGTCCCGCTCTGCATTCTGGTACTTGGCGTTCTTAATAACACCAACAGGGTGTAATCGCATAGACCACTCGAGTATAAAGTACTACATATCCCATCTGTTACAGTTTTTTTTCTTCTTCTGAAACTGCAAGCGCACTACATAAAGTTTGGCAAATGAAGAAATTTGGATGATGAGTTTACAATCTTATAAACAGTATTTAAGTAAACCTAGATATGCAATTCCAAAAAGAACAGCATCGAGATGGAGAAACAGGATACAAAAATAATAATACAATGTTTATACTTTTTGTATTTTAATTACAGTATGTAATTATTGCCTTTTGATTTACATTTACAGAAAAAGAACGGCGGCAAACGTGGACTACCCAACAAGAAGCAACAAAGTTACTAAAATATCAGATTCTCAGGTAAGCTTCATGCAGCCATACATGTATAATTATAAAATCAATCCAAAAAATAGACCTTGTTTACCCTACAACTGATTTGAGTGTTAATTCTATTTAAGATATAAAAAAATATTTTATTTTCTGAACTAATAATCTGTGAACATTCTATTATCTCTATAATTTTAATTAATACATTTATTTTATTATTGGTGGAACATTATATTTTTCAGCTCAGATGATTTCACGTACCATCAATTTTTCTGTTAATAAATGTGCAAAAACAAATCAGATGGATAGGCCCCTACATATGAACATTAAGTTAAAGGCCTAGAGTGAGTGTTCTTCACTTCCAGTCATGGCGGGCCACAATCCAGCTCTTTGTAACTCATCAACAACCAAAGACCTGGGAAAAGGGTTAAATGGCTTCAGTTAAGCCAATTAGGTAATTAAGAGCTCAACTGGAAAAAAAACAGCAGGCATAGGGGTACTTTAGGACCACAGTCACTGATATAACCTACAATGTTGTTGTAATGAAAATCAGCAGACAGTGGGCCTCCTCCAGGACTAAGGTTGAGAAGCACTGGTCTTGAAGACCACAATAACAATCGACCTCAAGGGCTAGGGATATTCGAGGTGATGCTAAACCAGTCCTGAATGTTTAAATATAATGTTATTTTCTTGTAGTGTGCCGTTGCTGTTAATGCAACCAGTTATATTGAGCCATCAAATACAGAAGCTGACGAAAGACATCAACATGTAAATTTAGTTGTAAATTTAAAGTGTGTGTGAAAAGTATTTTGTATATGGAGGTTAACCCATAGTTTCACAGATAAATTGTGGACCAGTGATATTCAGGATCTTCAAAACAAGTCCTGAATGCTCAAACTTAACACTTCTTTTTTTAGAGTGTCGTTGCTGTCAATCCAGCCAGTGATGTGGAGCCATCAGATACAGAAGCTGATGAAAAACAACATGTAAATTTCCTAAATTAATATGGTGCATCAAAATACTTATTTAGCACTTTCAACTGTTTCTTTGTGATTCCTAAAATTACTTTACAGGCTGGGGCTGGGGGAAGACACTGCGCCCGCCTGGAGAAGCCTGTACAAGCCCCCCTCAATAAGAGAGCTGGCAATCTGCAGTGGAGGGTGTTACACACCATTATTGCTGTCAATTCTTTTATTACTGTTCTTAACCCTGCTGTGTCCGACGCCTGCCCATTCTGTGCTCAGAGAGAGACCGTGTTTCACTGTTTCAGCACTTGCTCTCGGTTGTCACCCATTTTTAGTCTTTTAACTCGTCTTTTTACTGATCTTAACCTGATTTTTAACACAAAGGTTTTTATTTTAGGGGCGCGATACACCAGAAAGACCAAACATGTGGACCAGCTGGTAAACTTCTTGCTGGGCCAGGCTAAAATGGCCGTCTATAAGACTAGGAAGAACAGAGTGTGTGGGGAGGGCAGTGAGGATGCAGTGAGAGTGTTTGCCATGCTGGTCAAGTGCAGAGTCAGACTAGAGTTTAACTATTACAGGCTGATGAATGATTTGGAGAGTTTTGAACAGGTCTGGTGTATTAATGATGCCCTTTGTGAATTGTATGATGGGGAGTTGGTTTTTATTATGTAATTCATTTATAGGGTTTAGTATTTGATGGTTGTTTTGTTGTGTGTATTGGGTTGCTTTCTTTAAAAGTGTACAGATCAGTGGCGGAGTTAATGCGTGTTGGGGGGAGACAAACAAAGGGGAACACTATTTTTTATTTATTTATTTATTTTCTTTTGTATGAATTATTGCGTGTTGCAGACTCCTATGACATCACAGAGCACGTACATTCCGTTGCTTGCCGTCTGTCAACCACTCAGTCACTGCCAGCCAGACTGGCTGGCTGACTGGATGGTGGGGCTGCTTGCTGCTGCTGCGTACCTTAGCAAGCTTATTTGCTTGACCGGCCTTCCTCCTCCGCCCACATGCCCACCTATGTCCGATCTGCTGTTCACCTGGATCACAGCTCCGCCCCAACAAGGCAGAGCCTCCCAAGAATGGTACAAACTCACCCACGATCCCCTCCACGGAAAGCTATAGCAAAAGGCAAAAGCATTATACGTAATGAAGAGGAACCCGAGTCCAAGACGCATCCGACCAGCCATACATATTTGTGTGTATTAAAGATCACATTTTATTACATTTAGATTTTCTGTACTTTATTACATCTTTTTGTGATTTTTAAATGTATTGTTTCTTTTCCTTATATATGTATGTATGTATGTATGTATGTGTGTGTGTGTCTGTGTGAAAGTGTATGTGTTTGTGTGTCTCTGTGTGAAAGTGAGTGTGTGTGTGTCTGTCTCTGTGTTTGTGTGTCTGTCTCTGTGAAAGTGAGTGTGTGTGCGTGTGTCTGTCTGTGAAAGTGTGTGTGTGTGTGTGGGTGTGACAGTGTGTATGAGTGTCTGTCTGTCATGTAACTCGCACATCTGTGAGGGCACCATTTTTGCAGAAAGAGATGTACACATTTTGGAGCAACATATGCTGCCATCCAGACATCGTCTTTTCCAGGGACATCCCTGCATTTTTCAGCAGGATAACGCCAAACCACATTCTGCCCAGATTACAAGCGCATGGTTGCGTAGGCAGAGAGTGCGGGTGCTAGCATGGCCTGCCTGCAGTCCTGACCTGTCTCCGAATTGAGAATGTGTGGCGCACTATGAAGTGCAAATTAAGACAACGAAGGCCCTGTGCAGTTGCGCAGCTGAGGAAATGCATAATGGATGAATGGGGGGAAATCCCACTTGCTAAACTTAACCAAGTGGTGTCTTCAGTGCCCAAGTGCTTAATAAGTGTTATTAAAAGAAAAGGTGATGTTACATAGTGGTAAACAGTCGACTGTCCCAACTTTCTTGGTTTCTTTTCACTGCTAATGAGATGCTGTAGAGTGAGTTAGTTATATTGCTTTCAGGAGCTCTAATCGTATTGATGAGTTCATGCAGCATTTGTAATTGAATTTCAAAAAGAAATCCTTGCTGTCTGGCCTGTGTGTATGAGATGTACTCTGTCAATCTTTGGCTAACAACTGAAACATTGGTAGAACAGAAATGGCAACATAAAAAAGAAAAGTACATTTTAAAAGAGCACATTAAATAGGATGAATATACAGTTTTTTACAATCACTTTGTCACTAATTTCAGAACCTTGATGTCATTTTTCAAAACTCTAGACACAAAACTCAAAACGGTCATCACTTGTAACACAGGCTGTCCAATGTTCAAAACATTGCATTGTGCATTCATATCTTTAAAGAAACCTTGCACTTGCAGACTTGTTGGTTCAAATAATTCATTTATCATGAAATACCATAGTAACATTTATTTAGATCACCCACACAGAAGATACCGATAGTTTCACTGTGTAGTTGTTCGTACAATCATTAAATATTGTAGTACAAAATATGTGATACATGTTTCATTATGGTACTACACATAAATACATCACTGTAAAAGGACTAGTAGAGAGAATACTACAGACACAGTGGAATCATTGAACAAAATCTGAAATGTATTGATGCAATACAATCAAATCACACCATAGGTTTCTTTGAAGCCATGCAACAATAATTAGCTACAAAAAAGAACAAAACTACAGTAAAATGTCAACTGCAGTGTTCCTCACCTGGCTTAGTGTAAAACAAAGGATTGATTACTGTACTTCTGAATTTCCATCAGCCCTGTGTTCAGGTTCAGGTTCTCACAACCATTTTTCACAAGAGGCATCTTGAAACTGAACATACCTGAACATACTCAGTCATCAGCTGCTTCACTCTGTCTGCATTTCTTTCAAAAGGCACACTATACTCTGTGCTACACATTGGTATGCAGTATACAGTCATTTGACAATTGAGAGTAGCCTAATGTTTAGTGCATGCTGAAGACTTGCCGCTTCTCAGTACGGAAATTTCTGATGATTGAGGCCACAGTTGATCCTGAGTTGATTCTGAGGTTTGATTGAATCATTGTAGCTGCCTCAGTCATGGTCATGCCATGATTTACAACATGCTCTACAACTATTTCTCGGATTTCACTGGACACTATTTGCTGTTGCTGCCGCTGTCTGGTCCGTGGCCTTGTCCTCTACCACGTTCCCCCAACACCTCTCAAATGAGGCCCATGGCTGCCTCTCTGGTGAGGCCTAAGCCCTCCTCTATGACGAGGCCCACGACCACCTCTCAGAAGGGGTGCATGTCCCCTTCCATTCCTTTGACCACCACGTCTTCCTCCTCCCACTGCTTGACCTCTATTGTGACCTGGATGACTTGCCGGCTCCATGTTATCACTGTGTTGCTGGGGTGGATAGCACTCATTTCACTCGATACTCGTACCACAATGTGAAATCAATCATCAATAACCAGTTGGCAGTATTGGAAAAGCAATTACAAGGGCCTGCATACATACAGTAATGTCAAATCTGATGTGGAAGAACAATCATCTTCAACCAGGTTGGAGCGTTAGTTGCAATGCCTTTAATACACGCAGCGTGGAGAGAAACAGTGACTCAAGTAGATCCCAAAGTCGCTCTGCCTTCATTTTAACAGTCAGAGCTTTTATACACAAAAATCAAAGAGCTGGTTATAATCAGAAAGTCATTACTATGTTATCTTAAAAGTTAGCTAAGCAGAATTTATATCATTATAGGACAGAGTTCATAGATCAACACATGGATTAGGGAGCAGGCACTTCAATCATACTGTTTGACATTGTATCCAAGATTCTCATCGTAAATAACAAACAGAAATCAAACTACCTTCTGGCCTGACCTTCTAGCTTGACCTTATCTTTCTTAAGTATACAAGAGAGAAAAACAGGTATTAGAGAAAGAATTTCTAACTTTCCTTCCACACTGCAAACATGGTATGGAAAAGTGCTACATGATGATGAATGATGATGAAATATTACATCCATAGATAATGTAGTCCAACTGGTTCATGCTCCTCGTTTATTGATGTCAATGGATCTCATTATCCTGAAACTTTCATGATCGAAACATGGAATATTGTTTGTCAGTTTCCATAAAATTATGCATTAAGAGTAATGCAACAGTCACTTATCATTTTGAGCAGCTGTATCAATTGATAGTTAGATCTTTGTAATGAAATGAATAGACAGTGATCTCAGATGTAATGTGTGAATTGCATTTTGAAATGGTAATACTTTGATGTAAGTTGTGTCATTTTAGTTCAATGAACAAATGATCTGAGGTTGATGTGTATTGTATCCAAGCAATTGTAAAAAAGTGTTAGAGTTTTGAAAAATGTGCATTTTGATCATCGGGTGTGAGTTTAGTGTCTAGAGTTTTGAAAAATGACATCAAGGTTCTGAAATGAGTGCCAAAGTGATTGTAAAAAAGTGTAATATCAGGGGACAGTGGCTATTAGTGATCTGGCCTTCCGTGGCCTCTGTATTAATGTAACAGGTCACATTGTATGTGTACACTGATACTTGATAGTATAATATAGTACAAGTAAAAAACATACATAGGTATCATAGAAGTATTTTGCAGAAATGATTATGGATAGTTATCAAAATGGAGAGGAAATGCTAAATCCAGTCTCCCCAGGCTGAGCTTCTATTGCTGCACCTGCTGGCCCCACTATATGGATAGAGCCACACCAAGTACAAGAGTCTCCCCATTGCTATTTATATCTCCCTATCCAGTCTTCTTTAAGTGTCAGGGTGGGGTGCCTATTCCCCTGCATGCTTTGAAACCTATAGCACCTGGGACGCACACTTGGGATCCGGTTCCTCTGCCCCTCACATACACATGAGGAATCCCAGGTGCTCAATACGTCATACTGTCTCTTTCATCTCATGTGTAAACTATGGACAAATACATGACTAAACGTGTTTAGTTGCTTTTCCCAGAATGCTTTGCGCCACGATATGCAAATAACGGGGACTATGATTGGCTCCCTGACATTACCCACACTGCGACTGATGCTACCCATTTCACTACCCAACAAAGACCCATAATATGCGTGTGTCTGTCTGTCTGTCTGTCAAAGTATGTGTGTGTGTTTCTGTGTGTGTCTGTGTCTGTCTGTCTGTGTGTGAAAGTGTGTGTGTGTCTGTCTGTCTGTCTGTCATGTAACTTGCACATCTGTGAGGGCACCACTAATGCAGAAAGAGATGTACACATATTGTTTATTTTCCATATATATGTATGTATGTATGTATGCATGTCCAATTGCTTTGACAATACAAATGAATTGAATTGAGAGGGAGAGAGAGAGAGTAAGAGAGAGAGAGAGAGACAGACAGACAGACAGACAGAGAGACACACACACACACACACACACACACACAGAGAGCCAGCCAGCCAGCTCAGCGATGACATGACGAGCCTCTCTCAGCTTACTGCTATGACATCACAGAGCACGTACATTCCGTTTAACAAATCGTTAAACAAAAAAGGTTATAAACACATTGACTACAATACCGGTTAGTAAGACGAAGGTGAGTCTCTCGTTAGTATTATTAGTCAGACATTAAATAACTACGCAGGTTAGTATTTATGTCAGGTAACTTCTCGTTATATATATATCAGTCTCATTTACGTTTAGGTGCCGAGAAAGATCCTATTTGTTACCACAATTTCCCTTAACTGATTATTATTCAATGATTAAGGATAGGCAGGGCCACCAATAATCTAATGTCTATTAACTTGTGTCAATTTCAGACTAAACAGTTAAACAGAGATGAGAAGATATTTCTCGGCGTTGACAGATTTTATTTCTAAAATTATCAACAAAACAGTTTAATGCAACTCACATTTATATTTAAGAAAACTAAATGATATTACACATTCTAGAGTTATGAATCACAGATTAACATTTCTAATTGATTTCTCAAATGTCATGAATCACAAACTCCAAACTGTTAAAGTTATGTGAACTTCATCGCAGAGAGGCCTCTCTGGCTTCGGGCTCAGATAACAGCACACGGCACGAGGTCCGTGTGGTTTGGAACAAAGGCAGTCCGGTTCGGCTTTGTCCAAGAACTTCCACTCAGTCGATGCACCTGGAAGTTGGGGTTTCGCGAATGTAGAGTCTTTTCCAAACAGATTTTCCATTGGTTTGAAGGCTCCAAGGTTGTGCACAAAATCTTCTTTGTAAGCATGGTTCCACCGTAGTTACTTGAAGACGAAGTCTTTGAGGAAAGCAGGGCCCTGTTTGTTCCAAGGGTCAAGTTTCTTAAGACTCAAATAGCTATTTAAGTGACTGACACTTTCGTATTCAGTCGACTTAGTCAATTGTCCAGCTGTAAAACTCCACTGATCAGGTGGGTCTGTGAAGTTATTTATTTAATAAAGTCCTTTAAAATAATTCTTCGCTCAATCTCCTTCTCATAGTTTAACTCTTCTGTTGCCGGCAAAGACTTGGTTGGTTTCTGATTCCGGTTCTGGCAACAGAGCTACAGGTTGAGCTGTGGCAGCGAGTTTCTGGTTCAGGTGAGAGAGAGAGAGAGAGAAAGACTGTCCGCTGTTCCTTATAGTCTGTCAGATCAGTAGGTGATTGGTCCCTGAGTTCTTGAGATTGGATTTCGGTTTCAGCCCCCAGTGTCCTATTGGAGGGAGGCTTTATTTATGACTGATGTCAATCCATGCCATCTTTTGGAAATGCCGGTTGGCCTGGGTTCGTAGCTCTATGTCGGGATTTCGGCTCTCATCCACTTCAAAGAGTTTTTATCACCTACAGGCCCCTTTCTCCAGACATCTCATAGCAGAATTCCAAACTATTTGGCCTCTTCTCGGTGCCATCCTCCCCAAAACTGTCACTTTGATGCAAACCAGTTCCAAGCTGATGAGCTAAGGAAATCTGATAACTTTGGGGGGGGAGAGGTCTTCTTTAGATCAGTGCTTCAGCTCAGAGCCCAAATGCTCTTATCCAAATACACCCAACATAACGCTACATATGTATGTATGTATGTATATATGTGTAGAAGGAAAATTAGAAATTATTTTCTTACACCTGTTTTTCTCTCTTGTATACTTAAGAAAGATACGGTCAAGCTAGAAGGTCAGCCCAGAAGATAGTTTGATTTCTGTTTGTTATTTACGATGAGAACCTTGGAGACATTGTCAAACGGTATGACCTACGTGCCTGTTCCCTAAAACCATGTGTTGACCTATGAACTCTGTTCTATAATGATATATGTTCTGCTTAGTTAGCCTTTAAGATAACATAGTAATGACTTTCTAGCATGTATGGATGTATGTATGTATGTATATATATATATATATATATATATATATATGTATGTATGTCCAATTGCTTTGACAATACAAATGAATTGAATTGAGAGGAAGAGAGAGAGAGAGAGAGAGAGAGAGAGAGAGAGAGAGACAGACAGACAGACAGACAGCTCAGCGATGACATCACGAGCCTCTCTCAGCTGACTGCTATGACATCACAGAGCACGTACATTCCGTTGCTTGTCGTCTGTCAACCACTCAGTCACTGCTAGCCAGACTGTCCCTAAGACAAAGTGTACAATACTTCAATTATATCTCCTCCAGACAGATAAAGAGTATTAAGAGCTACGATGAAGTTACCCAGGAGACGTAAAAAGCTTGCAGCACCTGGTATTTCTAGGAGGTCAGCCATCCAAGTACTGACCAGGCCCTGCCCCGTTTAGCTTGCGAGATCTTACGAGATCGGGCGCATTCAGGACGGTGTGGCCACAAGCCGAGAGGCCTGGCTGCATGATGTCTCTTAAAGGTTGGCGGGTATTGACGGAACTTCCAGCAAAAAAAAAAAAAAAAAAAAAAAAAAGAAAAATGGATGGAAAAATATCAGTGCAGCAAAGGGTGTTGACAGTAGCTGGGTACGTGTACAATACTTCAATTATGTCTCCTCCAGACAGAAAGAGAGTATTAAGAGCTACGATGAAGTTACCCAGGAGACGTAAAAAGCTTGCAGCACCTGGTATTTCTAGGAGGTCAGCCATCCAAGTACTGACCAGGCCCTACCCCGTTTAGCTTCCGAGATCTTACGAGATCGGGCGCATTCAGGACGGTGTGGCCACAAGCCGAGAGGCCTGGCTGCATGATGTCTCTTAAAGGTTGGCGGATATTGACGAACTTCCAGCAAAAAAAAAAAAGAAAAATGGAGGGAAAAATATCAGTGCAGCAAAGGCTGTTGAAAGTAGCCGGGTACGTGTACAATTCTTCAATAATATCTCCTCCAGACTGAAAGAGAGTATTAAGAGCTACGATGAAGTTACCCAGGAGACGTAAAAAGCTTGCAGCACCTGGTATTTCCAGGAGGTCACCCAACCAAGTACTGACCAGACCCTGCCCCGTTTAGCTTCCGAGATATGATGAGATCAGGCGCGTTCAGGACGGTGTGGCCGCAAGCCAAGAGGACTGGCTGCATGATGTCTCTTAAAGGCTGGCAAGTATTGACGGAACTTCCAGCAAAAAAAAAAAAAAAAAAAAATAGAAAAAGGGAGGGAAAAATATCAGTGCAGCAAAGGGTGTTGAAAGTAGCCGGGTACGTGTACAATTCTTCAATTATATCTCCTCCAGACAGAAAGAGAGAATTAAGAGCTACGATAAAGTTACCCAGGAGACGTAAAAGCTTGCTGCACCAGGTATTTCCAGGAGGTCTCCCATCCTAGTACTGACCAGGTCCTGCCCCGTTTAGCTTCCGAGATCTTACGAGATCGGGCGCGTTCAGGACGGTGTGGCCACAAGCCGAGAGGCCTGGCTGCATGATGTCTCTTAAAGGTTGGCGGGTATTGACGGAACTTCCAGCACAAAAAAAAAAAAAAAAAAGAAAAATGGATGGAAAAATATCAGTGCAAGAAAGGATGTTGACAGTAGCTGGGTACGTGTACAATACTTCAATTATGTCTCCTCCAGACAGATAGAGAGTATTAAGAGCTACGATAAAGTTACCCAGGAGACGTAAAAGCTTGCAGCACGAGGTATTTCCAGGAGGTCTCACATTCATGTACTGACCAGGTCCTGCCCCGTTTAGCTTCCGAGATCTGACGAGATCGGGCGCGTTCAGGATGGTGTGGCCGCATGCCGAGATGCCTGGCTGCATGATGTCTCTTAAAGGCTGGCGGGTATTGACGGAACTGCCAGCAAAAAAAAAAAAGAATAATGGAGGGAAATATACCAGTGCAGCAAAGGGTGTTGAAAGTAGCCGGGTACGTGTACAATTCTTCAATTATATCTCCTCCAGACAGAAAGAGAGTACTAAGAGCTACGATGAAGTTACCCAGGAGACAAAAAAGCTTGCAGCACCAGGTATTTCCAGGAGGTCACCCATCCAAGTACTGACCAGGCCGTGCCCCTTTTACCTTCCGAGATCTGACGAGATCAGGCGCGTTCAGGACGGTGTGACCGCAAGCCAAGAGGCCTGGCTGCATGATGTCTCTTAAAGGCTGGCGGGTATTGACGGAACTGCCAGCGAAAAAAAAAAAGAAAAATAGAGGGAAAAATACCAGTGCAGCAAAGGGTGTTGAAAGTAGCCGGGTACGTGTACAATTCTTCAATTATATCTTCTCCAGACAGAAAGAGAGTATTAAGAGCTACGATGAAGTTCCCCAGGAGACGTAAAAAGCTGGCAGCACCTGGTATTTCCAGGAGGTCTCACATTTAAGTACTGACCAGGTCCTGCCCCGTTTAGCTTCCAAGATCTGACAAGATCGGGCGCGTTCAGGACGGTGTGGCCGCAAGCCGAGATGTCTGGCTGCATGATGTCTCTTAAAGGCTGGCGGGTATTGACGGAATTTCCAGCAAAAAAAAAAAAAAAAAAAAAAAAATGGATGGAAAAATATCAGTGCAGGAAAGGGTGTTGAAAGTAGCCGGGTACGTGTACAATTCTTCAATTATATCTCCTGGAAACAGAAAGAGAGTATTAAGAGCTATGATGAAGTTACCCAGGAGACGTAAAAAGCTTGCAGCACCTGGTATTTCTAGGAGTTCTCCCATTCAAGTACAGACCAGGCCCTGCCCCGTTTAGCTTCCGAGATCTGACGAGATTGGGCACATTCAGGACGGTGTGGCCACAAGTCGAAAGGCCTGGCTGCATGATGTCTCTTAAAGGTTGGCGGGTATTGACGGAACTTCCAGCAAAAAAAAAAAAAAAAAAAAAAAAGAAAAATGGATGGAAAAATATCAGTGCAGCAAAGGGTGTTGACAGTAGCTGGGTACGTGTACAATTCTTCAATTATATCTCCCCCAGACAGAAAGAGAGAATTAAGAGCTACGATAAAGTTACCCAGGAGACGTAAAAGCTTGCAGCACCAGGTATTTCCAGGAGGTCTCCCATCCAAGTACTGACCAGGTCCTGCCCCGTTTAGCTTCCGAGATCTTACGAGATCGGGCGCGTTCAGGACGGTGTGGCCGCAAGCCGAGAGGCCTGGCTGCATGATGTCTCTTAAAGGTTGGCGGGTATTGACGGAACTTCCAGCAAAAAAAAAAAAAAAAAAAAAGAAAAATGGATGGAAAAATATCAGTGCAGCAAAGGGTGTTGACAGTAGCTGGGTACGTGTACAATACTTCAATTATATCTCCTCCAGACAGATAGAGAGTATTAAGAGCTACGATGAAGTTACCCAGGAGACGTAAAAGCTAGCAGCACCAGGTATTTCCAGGAGGTCTCACATTCATGTACTGTCCAGGTCCTGCCCCATTTAGCTTCCGAGATCTGACGAGATCGGGCGCGTTCAGGATGGTGTGGCCGCAAGCCGAGATGCCTGGCTGCATGATGTCTCTTAAAGGCTGGCGGGTATTGACGGAACTGCCAGCAAAAAAAAAAAAGAAAAGTAGAGGGAAAATAACCAGTGCAGCAAAGGGTGTTGAAAGTAGCCGGGTACGTGTACAATTCTTCAATAATATCTCCTACAGACTGAAAGAGAGTATTAAGAGCTATGATGAAGTTACACAGGAGACGTAAAAAGCTTGCAGCACCTGGTATTTCCAGGAGGTCACCCATCCAAGTACTGACCAGGCCCTGCACCGTTAGCTTCGGAGATCTGATGAGATCGGGCGCGTTCAGGACGGTGTGGCCGCAAGCCAAGAGGCCTGGCTGCATGATGTCTCTTAAAGGCTGGCGGGTATTGACGGAACTTCCAGCAAAAAAAAAAAAATGGAAAATGGAGGGAAAAATATCAGTGCAGCAATGGCTGTTGAAAGTAGCCGGGTACGTGTACAATACTTCAATTATATCTCCTCCAGACAGATAGAGAGTATTAAGAGCTACGATGAAGTTTCCCAGGAGACGTAAAAAGCTTGCAGCACCAGGTATTTCCAGGAGGTCTCCCATCCAAGTACTGACGAGGCCCTGCCCCGTTTAGCTTCCGAGATCTGACGAGATCGGGCGTGTTCAGGACGGTGTGGCCGCAAGACAAGAGGCCGGGCTGCATGATGTCTCTTAAAGGCTGGCGGGTATTGACGGAACTTCCAGCAAAAAATAAAAAATAAATAAATAGAAAAATGGAGGGAAAAATATCAGTGCAGCAAAGGGTGTTGACAGTAGCCGGGTACATGTACAATTCTTCAATTATATCTCCTCCAGACTGAATGAGAGTATTAAGAGCTATGCTGAAGTTACCCAGGAGATGTAAAAAGCTTTCAGCACCTGATACTTCTAGGAGGTCTCCCATCCAAGTACTGACCAGGCCCTGCCCCGTTTAGCTTCCAAGATCTGACGAGATCGGGCGCATTCAGGACGGTGTGGCCGCAAGCCAAGAGGCCTGGCTGCATGATGTCTCTTAAAGGTTGGCGGGTATTGACGGAACTTCCAGCAAAAAAAAAAAAAAAAAAAGAAAAAAGAAAAATGGATGGAAAAATATCAGTGCAGCAAAGGGTGTTGACAGTAGCTGGATACGTGTACAATACTTCAATTATATCTCCTGGAGACAGAAAGAGAGTATTAAGAGCTACGATGAAGTTACCCAGGAGACGTAAAAAGCTTGCAGCACCTGGTATTTCTAGGAGGTCTCCCATCCAAGTACTGACCAGGCCCTGCCCCGTTGAGCTTCCGAGATCTGACGAGATTGGGCGCATTCAGGACGGTGTGGCCACAAGCCTAAAGGCCTGGCTGCATGATGTCTCTTAAAGGTTGGCGGGTATTGACGGAACTTCCAGCAAAAAAAAAAAAAAAAAAGAAAAATGGATGGAAAAATATCTGTGCAGCAAAGGGTGTTGACAGTAGCTGGGTACGTGTACAATACTTCAATTATATCTCCTCCAGACAGATAGAGAGTATTAAGAGCTACGATAAAGTTACCCAGGAGACGTAAAAGCTTGCAGCACCAGGTATTTCCAGGAGGTCTCGCATTCATGTACTGACCAGGTCCTGCCCTGTTTAGCTTCCAAGATCTGACGAGATCGGGCGAGTTCAGGATGGTGTGGCCGCAAGCCGAGATTCCTGGCTGCATGATGTCTCTTAAAGGTTGGCGGGTATTGACGGAACTTCCAGCACAAAAAAAAAAAAAAAAAAGAAAAATGGATGGAAAAATATCAGTGCAAGAAAGGATGTTGACAGTAGCTGGGTACGTGTACAATACTTCAATTATATCTCCTCCAGACAGAGAGAGAGTATTAAGAGCTACGATAAAGTTACCCAGGAGACGTAAAAGCTTGCAGCACTAGGTATTTCCAGGAGGTCTCACTTTCATGTACTGACCAGGTCCTGCCCCGTTTAGCTTCCGAGATCTGACGAGATCGGGCGCGTTCAGGATGGTGTGGCCGCAAGCCAAGATGCCTGGCTGCATGATGTCTCTTAAAGGCTGGCGGGTATTGACGGAACTGCCAGCAAAAAAAAAAAGAAAAATAGAGGGAAATATACCAGTGCAGCAAAGGGTGTTGAAAGTAGCCGGGTACGTGTACAATTCTTCAATTATATCTCCTGGAGACAGAAAGAGAGTATTAAGAGCTTCGATGAAGTTACCCAGGAGACGTAAAAAGCTTGCAGCACCTGGTATTTCTAGGAGGTCTCCCATCCAAGTACTGACCAGGCCCTGCCCCGTTTAGCTTCGGAGATCTGACGAGATCGGGCGCGTTCAGGATGGTGTGGCCGCAAGCCAAGATGCCTGGCTGCATCATGTCTCTTAAAGGCTGGCGGGTATTGACGGAACTGCCAGCAAAAAAAAAAAGAAAAATAGAGGGAAATATACCAGTGCAGCAAAGGGTGTTGAAAGTAGCCGGGTACGTGTACAATTCTTCAATTATATCTCCTGGAGACAGAAAGAGAGTATTAAGAGCTACGATGAAGTTACCCAGGAGACGTAAAAAGCTTGCAGCACCTGGTATTTCTAGGAGGTCTCCCATCCAAGTACTGACCAGGCCCTGCCCCGTTTAGCTTCCGAGATCTGACGAGATCGGGCGCATTCAGGACGGTGTGGCCACAAGCCGAAAGGCCTGGCTGCATGATGTCTCTTAAAGGTTGGCGGGTATTGACGGAACTTCCAGCAAAAAAAAAAAAGAAAAAAAGAAAAAAGAAAAATGGATGGAAAAATATCAGTGCAGCAAAGGGTGTTGACAGTAGCTGGATACGTGTACAATACTTCAATTATATCTCCTCCAGACAGAGAGAGAGTATTAAGAGCTACGATGAAGTTACCCAGGAGACGTAAAAAGCTTGCAGCACCTGGTATTTCTAGGAGGTCTCCCATCCAAGTACTGACCAGGCCCTGCCCCGTTTAACTTCCGAGATCTGACGAGATCGGGCGCGTTCAGGACGGTGTGGCCGCAAGCCGAGATGCCTGGCTGCATGATGTCTCTTAAAGGCTGGCGGGTATTGACGGAACTGCCAGCAAAAAAAAAAAGAAAAATAGAGGGAAATATACCAGTGCAGCAAAGGGTGTTGAAAGTAGCTGGGTACGTGTACAATTCTTCAATTATATCTCCTGGAGACAGAAAGAGAGTATTAAGAGCTACGATGAAGTTACCCAGGAGACGTAAAAAGCTTGCAGCACCTGGTATTTCTAGGAGGTCTCCCATCCAAGTACTGACCAGGCCCTGCCCCGTTTAGCTTCCGAGATCTGACGAGATCGGGCGCATTCAGGACGGTGTGGCCACAAGCCGAAAGGCCTGGCTGCATGATGTCTCTTAAAGGTTGGCGGGTATTGACGGAACTTCCAGCAAAAAAAAAAAAAAAAAAAAGAAAAAAGAAAAATGGATGGAAAAATATCAGTGCAGCAAAGGGTGTTGACAGTAGCTGGATACGTGTACAATACTTCAATTATATCTCCTCCAGACAGAGAGAGAGTATTAAGAGCTACGATAAAGTTACCCAGGAGACGTAAAAGCTTGCAGCACTAGGTATTTCCAGGAGGTCTCACTTTCATGTACTGACCAGGTTCTGCCCCGTTTAGCTTCCGAGATCTGACGAGATCGGGCGCATTCAGGACGGTGTGGCCACAAGCCGAAAGGCCTGGCTGCATGATGTCTCTTAAAGGTTGGCGGGTATTGACGGAACTTCCAGCAAAAAAAAAAAAAAGAAAAATGGATGGAAAAATATCAGTGCAGCAAAGGGTGTTGACAGTAGCTGGGTACGTGTACAATACTTCAATTATATCTCTTCCAGACAGATAGAGAGTATTAAGAGCTACGATAAAGTTACCCAGGAGACGTAAAAGCTTGCAGCACCAGGTATTTCCAGGAGGTCTCACATTCAAGTACTGACCAGGTCCTGCCCCGTTTAGCTTCCGAGATCTGACGAGATCGGGCGCGTTCAGGATGGTGTGGCCGCAAGCCGAGACGCCTGGCTGCATGATGTCTCTTAAAGGCTGGCGGGTATTGACGGAACTGCCAGCAAATAAATAAAAGAAAAATAGAGGGAAAAATACCAGTGCAGCAAAGGCTGTTGAATGTAGCCGGGTACGTGTACAATTCCTCAATTATATATTCTCCAGACAGAAAGAGAGTATTAAGAGCTACGATGAAGTTCCCCAGGAGACGTAAAAAGCTGGCAGCACCTGGTATTTCCAGAAGATCTCCCATCCAAGTACTGACCAGGTCCTGCCCCGTTTAGTTTCCGAGATCTTCCGAGATCGGGCGCGTTCAGGACTGTGTGCTCGCAAGCCAAGAGGCCTGTCTGCATGATGTCTCTTAATGGCTGGCGGGTATTGACGGAACTTCCAGCAAAAAAAAATAAAAAAATAAAATGAAAAAGAAAAATGGAGGGAAAAATATCAGTGCAGCAAAGGGTGTTGAAAGTAGACGGGTACGTGTACAATACTTCAATTATATCTCCTCCAGACAGATAGAGAGTATAAAGAGCAACGATAAAGTTACCCAGGAGACGTAAAAGCTTGCAGCACTAGGTATTTCCAGGAGGTCTCACAATCAAGTACTGACCAGGTCCTGCCCCGTTTAGCTTCCGAGATCTGACGAGATCGGGCGCGTTCAGGATGGTGTGGCCGCAAGCCGAGATGCCTGGCTGCATGATGTCTCTTAAAGGCTGGCGGGTATTGACGGAACTGCCAGCAAAAAAAAAAAAGAAAAATAGAGGGAAAAATACCAGTGCAGCAAAGGGTGTTGAAAGTAGCCGAGTACGTGTACAATTCTTCAATTATATATTCTCCAGACAGAAAGAGAGTATTAAGAGCAACGATGAAGTTCCCCAGGAGATGTAAAAAGCTGGCAGCACCTGGTATCTCCAGACGATCTCCCATCCAAGTACTGATCAGGTCCTGCCCCGTTTAGCTTCCGAGATCTGACGAGATCAGGCGCGTTCAGGACAATGTGGCCGCAAGCCAAGAGGCCTGGCTGCATGATGTCTCTTAAAGGCTGGCGGGTATTGACGGAACTTCCAGAAATAATAATAAAGAAAAAGAAAAATGGAGGGAAAAATATCAGTGCAGCAATGGGTGTTGAAAGTAACCGGGTACGTGTACAATACTTCAATTATATCTCCTCCAGACAGAAAGAGAGTATTAAGAGCTACGATAAACTTACCCAGCAGACGTAAAAAGCTTGCAGCACCTGGTATTTCCAGGAGGTCTCCCATCCAAGTACTGACCAGGCCCTGCCCCATTCAGTTTCTGAGATCTGACGAGATCGGGCGCGTTCAGGATGGTGTGGCCGCAAGCCGAGATCCTGGCTGCATGATGTCTCTTAAAGGCTGGCGGGTATTGACGGAACTGCCAGCAAAAAAAAAAAAGAGAAATGGAGGGAGAAATACAAGTGCAGCAAAGGGTGTTGAAAGTAGCCGGGTACGTGTACAATACTTGAATTATATCTCCTCCAGACAGAAAGAGAGTATTAAGAGCTACGATGAAGTTACCCAGGTGTCGTAAAAAGCTTGCAGCACCTGGTATTTCTAGGAGGTCTCCCATCCAAGTACTGACCAGGCCCTGCCCCGTTTAGCTTCCGAGATCTGACGAGATCGGGCGCATTCAGGACGGTGTGGCCACAAGCCGAGAGGCCTGGCTGCATGATGTCTCTTAAAGGTTGGCGGGTATTGACGGAACTTCCAGCAAAAAAAAAAAAAGAAAAATGGATGGAAAAATATCAGTGCAGCAAAGGGTGTTGACAGTAGCTGGGTACGTGTACAATACTTCAATTATATCTCTTCCAGACAGATAGAGAGTATTAAGAGCTACGATGAAGTTACCCAGGAGTTGTAAAAGCTTGCAGCACCAGGTATTTCCAGGAGGTCTCACATTCAAGTACTGACCAGGTCCTGCCCCGTTTAGCTTCCGAGATCTGACGAGATCGGGCGCGTTCAGGATGGTGTGGCCGCAAGCCGAGACGCCTGGCTGCATGATGTCTCTTAAAGGCTGGCGGGTATTGACGGAACTGCCAGCAAAAAAAAAAAGAAAAATAGAGGGAAAAATACCAGTGCAGCAAAGGCTGTTGAAAGTAGCCGGGTACATGTACAATTCCTCAATTATAACACCTCCAGACAGATAGAGAGTATTAAGAGCTACGATGAAGTTTCCCAGGAGACGTTAAAAGCTTGCAGCACCAGGTATTTCCTGGAGGTCTCCCATCCAAGTACTGATCAGGCCCTGCCCCGTTTAGCTTCCGAGATCTGACGAGATCGGGCGCGTTCAGGACAATGTGGCCGCAAGCCAAGAGGCCTGGCTGCATGATGTCTCTTATAGGCTGGCGGGTATTGACGGAACTTCCAGCAAAAAAAAAAAAAAAAAAAAAAAAGAAAAAGAAAAATGGAGGGAAAAATATCAGTGCAGTAATGGGTTTTGAAAGTAGCCGGGTACGTGTACAATTCTTCAATTATATCTCCTCCAGACAGAAAGAGAGTATTAAGAGCTACGATGAAGTTACCCAGGAGACGTAAAAAGCTTGCAGCACCTGGCATTTCCTGGAGGTCTCCCATCTAAGTACTGACCAGGCCCTGCCCCGTTTAGCTTCCGAGATCTGACGAGATGGGGCGCGTTCAGGACGGTGTGGTTGCAAGCCAAGAGGCATGGCTGCATGATGTCTCTTAAACGCTGGAGGGAATTGATGGAACTTCCAGCAAGAAAAAAAAAAAAAACAATAGAAAAATGGAGGGAAAAATATCAGTGCAGCAAAGGGTGTTGAAAGTAGCAGGGTACGTGTACAATTCTTCAATTATATCTCCTGCAGACAGAAAGAGAGTATTAAGAGCTACGATGAAGTTACCCAGGTGTCGTAAAAAGCTTGCAGCACCTGGTATTTCTAGGAGGTCTCCCATCCAAGTACTGAACAGGCCCTGCCCCGTTTAGCTTCCGAGATCTGACGAGATCGGGCGCATTCAGGACGGTGTGGCCACAAGCCGAGAGGCCTGGCTGCATGATGTCTCTTAAAGGTTGGCGGGTATTGACGGAACTTCCAGCAAAAAAAAAAAAAGAAAAATGGATGGAAAAATATCAGTGCAGCAAAGGGTGTTGACAGTAGCTGGGTACGTATACAATACTTCAATTATATCTCTTCCAGACAGATAGAGAGTATTAAGAGCTACGATGAAGTTACCCAGGAGTTGTAAAAGCTTGCAGCACCAGGTATTTCCAGGAGGTCTCACATTCAAGTACTGACCAGGTCCTGCCCCGTTTAGCTTCCGAGATCTGACGAGATCGGGCGCGTTCAGGATGGTGTGGCCGCAAGCCGAGACGCCTGGCTGCATGATGTCTCTTAAAGGCTGGCGGGTATTGACGGAACTGCCAGCAAAAAAAAAAAGAAAAATAGAGGGAAAAATACCAGTGCAGCAAAGGCTGTTGAAAGTAGCCGGGTACATGTACAATTCCTCAATTATAACACCTCCAGACAGATAGAGAGTATTAAGAGCTACGATGAAGTTTCCCAGGAGACGTTAAAAGCTTGCAGCACCAGGTATTTCCTGGAGGTCTCCCATCCAAGTACTGATCAGGCCCTGCCCCGTTTAGCTTCCGAGATCTGACGAGATCGGGCGCGTTCAGGACAATGTGGCCGCAAGCCAAGAGGCCTGGCTGCATGATGTCTCTTATAGGCTGGCGGGTATTGACGGAACTTCCAGCAAAAAAAAAAAAAAAAAAAAAAAAGAAAAAGAAAAATGGAGGGAAAAATATCAGTGCAGTAATGGGTTTTGAAAGTAGCCGGGTACGTGTACAATTCTTCAATTATATCTCCTCCAGACAGAAAGAGAGTATTAAGAGCTACGATGAAGTTACCCAGGAGACGTAAAAAGCTTGCAGCACCTGGCATTTCCTGGAGGTCTCCCATCTAAGTACTGACCAGGCCCTGCCCCGTTTAGCTTCCGAGATCTGACGAGATGGGGCGCGTTCAGGACGGTGTGGTTGCAAGCCAAGAGGCATGGCTGCATGATGTCTCTTAAACGCTGGAGGGAATTGATGGAACTTCCAGCAAGAAAAAAAAAAAAAACAATAGAAAAATGGAGGGAAAAATATCAGTGCAGCAAAGGGTGTTGAAAGTAGCAGGGTACGTGTACAATTCTTCAATTATATCTCCTGCAGACAGAAAGAGAGTATTAAGAGCTACGATGAAGTTACCCAGGAGACGTAAAAAGCTTGCAGCACCTGGTATTTCTAGGAGGTCTCCCATCCAAGTACTGACCAGGCCCTGCCCCGTTTAGCTTCCGAGATCTGACGAGATCGGGACTGTGTGGCCACAAGCCAAGAGGCCTTGCTGCATGATGTCTCTTAAAGGTTGGCGGGTATTGACGGAACTTCCAGCAAAAAAAAAAAAAAAGAAAAATGGTTGGAAAAATATCAGTGCAGCAATGGGTGTTAACAGTAGCTGGGTACGTGTACAATACTTCAATTATATCTCCTCCAGACAGATAGAGAGTATTAAGAGCTACGATAAAGTTACCCAGGAGACGTAAAAGCTTGCAGCACCAGGTATTTCCAGGAGGTCTCACATTCAAGTACTGACCAGGCCCTGCCCCGTTTAAATTCCAAGATCTGATGAGATCGGGGGCGTTCAGGACGGTGTGGCTGCAAGCCAAGAGGCCGGGCTGCATGATGTCTCTTAATGGTTGGCGGGTTTTGACGGAACATCTAGCAAAAAAAAAAAAGAGAAATGGAGGGAGAAATACCAGTGCAGCAAAGGGTGTTGAAAGTAGCCGGGTACGTGTACAATTCTTCAAATATATCTCCTGCAGACAGAAAGAGAGTATTAAGAGCTACGATGAAGTTACCCAGGAGACGTAAAAAGCTTGCAGCACCTGGTATTTCTAGGAGGTCAGCCATCCAAGTACTGACCAGGCCCTGCCCCGTTTAGCTTCCGAGATCTTACGAGATCGGGCGCATTCAGGACGGTGTGGCCACAAGCTGAGAGGCCTGGCTGCATGATGTCTCTTAAAGGCTGGCGGGTATTGACGGAACTTCCAGCAAAAAAAAAAAAGAAAAATGGAGGGAAAAATATCAGTGCAGCAAAGGCTGTTGAAAGTAGCCGGGTACGTGTACAATTCTTCAATAATATCTCCTCCAGACTGAAAGAGAG
This sequence comes from Amia ocellicauda, assembly GCF_036373705.1. NCBI lineage: Eukaryota > Metazoa > Chordata > Actinopteri > Amiiformes > Amiidae > Amia > Amia ocellicauda. The sequence continues at coordinate 47,766 of NW_027102711.1, read as the reverse complement.
TATTAAGAGCTACGATGAAGTTACCCAGGAGACGTAAAAAGCTTGCAGCACCTGGTATTTCCAGGAGGTCACCCAACCAAGTACTGACCAGACCCTGCCCCGTTTAGCTTCCGAGATATGATGAGATCAGGCGCGTTCAGGATGGTGTGGCCGCAAGCCAAGAGGACTGGCTGCATGATGTCTCTTAAAGGCTGGCAAGTATTGACGGAACTTCCAGCAAAAAAAAAAAAAAAAAAATAGAAAAAGGGAGGGAAAAATATCAGTGCAGCAAAGGGTGTTGAAAGTAGCCGGGTACGTGTACAATTCTTCAATTATATCTCCTCCAGACAGAAAGAGAGAATTAAGAGCTACGATAAAGTTACCCAGGAGACGTAAAAGCTTGCTGCACCAGGTATTTCCAGGAGGTCTCCCATCCAAGTACTGACCAGGTCCTGCCCCGTTTAGCTTCCGAGATCTTACGAGATCGGGCGCGTTCAGGACGGTGTGGCCATAAGCCGAGAGGCCTGGCTGCATGATGTCTCTTAAAGGTTGGCGGGTATTGACGGAACTTCCAGCAAAAAAAAATAAAAAAATAGAAAAATGGAGGGAAAAATATCAGTGCTGGAAAGGGTGTTGACAGTAGCTGGGTACGTGTACAATACTTCAATTATATCTCCTCCAGACAGATAGAGAGTATTAAGAGCTATGATAAAGTTACCCAGGAGACGTAAAAGCTTGCAGCACGAGGTATTTCCAGGAGGTCTCACATTCATGTACTGACCAGGTCCTGCCCCGTTTAGCTTCCGAGATCTGACGAGATCGGGCGCGTTCAGGATGGTGTGGCCGCATGCCGAGATGCTTGGCTGCATGATGTCTCTTAAAGGCTGGCGGGTATTGACGGAACTGCCAGCAAAAAAAAAAAAGAAAAATAGAGGGAAATATACCAGTGCTGCAAAGGGTGTTGAAAGTAGCCGGGTACGTGTACAATTCTTCAATTATATCTCCTCCAGACAGAAAGAGAGTACTAAGAGCTACGATGAAGTTACCCAGGAGACAAAAAAGCTTGCAGCACCAGGTATTTCCAGGAGGTCACCCATCCAAGTACTGACCAGGCCGTGCCCCTTTTACCTTCTGAGATCTGACGAGATCGGGCGCGTTCAGGACGGTGTGGCCGCAAGCCAAGAGGCCTGGCTGCATGATGTCTCTTAAAGGCTGGCGGGTATTGACGGAACTTCCAGCAAAAAAAAAACAAAAAAAAAAGAAAAATGGATGGAAAAATATCAGTGCAGCAAAGGGTGTTGACAGTAGCTGGGTACGTGTACAATACTTCAATTATATCTCCTCCAGACAGATAGAGAGTATTAAGAGCTACGATAAAGTTACCAAGGAGACGTAAAAGCTTGCAGCACCAGGTATTTCCAGGAGGTCTCGCATTCATGTACTGACCAGGTCCTGCCCCGTTTAGCTTCCAAGATCTGACGCGATCGGGCGAGTTCAGGATGGTGTGGCCGCAAGCCGAGATTCCTGGCTGCATGATGTCTCTTAAAGGTTGGCGAGTATTGACGGAACTTCCAGCAAAAAAAAAAAAAAAAATGCATGGAAAAATATCAGTGCAGCAAAGCGTGTTGACAGTAGCTGGGTACGTGTACAATACTTCAATTATATCTCCTCCAGACAGAGAGAGAGTATTAAGAGCTACGATAAAGTTACCCAGGAGACGTAAAAGCTTGCAGCACTAGGTATTTCCAGGAGGTCTCACTTTCATGTACTGACCAGGTCCTGCCCCGTTTAGCTTCCGAGATCTGACGAGATCGGGCGCGTTCAGGATGGTGTGGCCGCAAGCCGAGATGCCTGGCTGCATGATGTCTCTTAAAGGCTGGCGGGTATTGACGGAACTGCCAGCAAAAAAAAAAAGAAAAATAGAGGGAAATATACCAGTGCAGCAAAGGGTGTTGAAAGTAGCCGGGTACGTGTACAATTCTTCAATTATATCTCCTGGAGACAGAAAGAGAGTATTAAGAGCTACGATGAAGTTACCCAGGAGACGTAAAAAGCTTGCAGCACCTGGTATTTCTAGGAGGTCTCCCATCCAAGTACTGACCAGGCCCTGCCCCGTTTAGCTTCCGAGATCTGACGAGATCGGGCGCATTCAGGACGGTGTGGCCACAAGCCGAAAGGCCTGGCTGCATGATGTCTCTTAAAGGTTGGCGGGTATTGACGGAACTTCCAGCAAAAAAAAAAAAGAAAAAAAGAAAAAAGAAAAATGGATGGAAAAATATCAGTGCAGCAAAGGGTGTTGACAGTAGCTGGATACGTGTACAATACTTCAATTATATCTCCTCCAGACAGAGAGAGAGTATTAAGAGCTACGATGAAGTTACCCAGGAGACGTAAAAAGCTTGCAGCACCTGGTATTTCTAGGAGGTCTCCCATCCAAGTACTGACCAGGCCCTGCGCCGTTTAGCTTCCGAGATCTGACGGGATCGGGCGCGTTCAGGACGGTGTGGCCGCAAGCCTAGATGCCTGGCTGCATGATGTCTCTTAAAGGCTGGCGGGTATTGACGGAACTGCCAGCAAAAAAAAAAAGAAAAATAGAGGGAAATATACCAGTGCAGCAAAGGGTGTTGAAAGTAGCCGGGTACGTGTACAATTCTTCAATTATATCTCCTGGAGACAGAAAGAGAGTATTAAGAGCTACGATGAAGTCACCCAGGAGACGTAAAAAGCTTGCAGCACCTGGTATTTCTAGGAGGTCTCCCATCCAAATACTGACCAGGCCCTGCCCCGTTTAGCTTCCGAGATCTGACGAGATCGGGCGCATTCAGGACGGTGTGGCCACAAGCCGAAAGGCCTGGCTGCATGATGTCTCTTAAAGGTTGGCGGGTATTGACGGAACTTCCTGCAAAAAAAAAAAAGAAAAAAAGAAAAAAGAAAAATGGATGGAAAAATATCAGTGCAGCAAAGGGTGTTGACAGTAGCTGGATACGTGTACAATACTTCAATTATATCTCCTCCAGACAGAGAGAGAGTATTAAGAGCTACGATGAAGTTACCCAGGAGACGTAAAAAGCTTGCAGCACCTGGTATTTCTAGGAGGTCTCCCATCCAAGTACTGACCAGGCCCTGCCCCGTTTAGCTTCCGAGATCTGACGGGATCGGGCGCGTTCAGGACGGTGTGGCCGCAAGCCTAGATGCCTGGCTGCATGATGTCTCTTAAAGGCTGGCGGGTATTGACGGAACTGCCAGCAAAAAAAAAAAGAAAAATAGAGGGAAATATACCAGTGCAGCAAAGGGTGTTGAAAGTAGCCGGGTACATGTACAATTCTTCAATTATATCTCCTGGAGACAGAAAGAGAGTATTAAGAGCTACGATGAAGTCACCCAGGAGACGTAAAAAGCTTGCAGCACCTGGTATTTCTAGGAGGTCTCCCATCCAAATACTGACCAGGCCCTGCCCCGTTTAGCTTCCGAGATCTGACGAGATCGGGCGCATTCAGGACGGTGTGGCCACAAGCCGAAAGGCCTGGCTGCATGATGTCTCTTAAAGGTTGGCGGGTATTGACGGAACTTCCTGCAAAAAAAAAAAAAAAAAAAAGAAAAAAGAAAAATGGATGGAAAAATATCAGTGCAGCAAAGGGTGTTGACAGTAGCTGGATACGTGTACAATGCTTCAATTATATCTCCTCCAGACAGAGAGAGAGTATTAAGAGCTACGATAAAGTTACCCAGGAGACGTAAAAGCTTGCAGCACTAGGTATTTCCAGGAGGTCTCACAATCAAGTACTGACCAGGTCCTGCCCCGTTTAGCTTCCGAGATCTGACGAGATCGGGCGCGTTCAGGATGGTGTGGCCGCAAGCCGAGATGCCTGGCTGCATGATGTCTCTTAAAGGCTGGCGGGTATTGACGGAACTGCCAGCAAAGAAAAATAGAGGGAAAAATACCAGTGCAGCAAAGGGTGTTGAAAGTAGCCGGGTACGTGTACAATTCTTCAATTATATATTCTCCAGACAGAAAGAGAGTATTAAGAGCAACGATGAAGTTCCCCAGGAGATGTAAAAAGCTGGCAGCACCTGGTATTTCCAGACGATCTCCCATCCAAGTACTGATCAGGTCCTGCCCCGTTTAGCTTCCGAGATCTGACGAGATCAGGCGCGTTCAGGACAATGTGGCCGCAAGCCAAGAGGCCTGGCTGCATGATGTCTGTTAAAGGCTGGCGGGTATTGACGGAACTTCCAGAAATAATAATAAAGAAAAAGAAAAATGGAGGGAAAAATATCAGTGCAGCAATGGGTGTTGAAAGTAACCGGGTACGTGTACAATACTTCAATTATATCTCCTCCAGACAGAAAGAGAGTATTAAGAGCTACGATAAACTTACCCAGCAGACGTAAAAAGCTTGCAGCACCTGGTATTTCCAGGAGGTCTCCCATCCAAGTACTGACCAGGCCCTGCCCCATTCAGTTTCCGAGATCTGACGAGATCGGGCGCGTTCAGGATGGTGTGGCCGCAAGCCGAGATCCTGGCTGCATGATGTCTCTTAAAGGCTGGCGGGTATTGACGGAACTGCCAGCAAAAAAAAAAAAGAGAAATGGAGGGAGAAATACAAGTGCAGCAAAGGGTGTTGAAAGTAGCCGGGTACGTGTACAATACTTGAATTATATCTCCTCCAGACAGAAAGAGAGTATTAAGAGCTACGATGAAGTTACCCAGGTGACGTAAAAAGCTTGCAGCACCTGGTATTTCTAGGAGGTCTCCCATCCAAGTACTGACCAGGCCCTGCCCCGTTTAGCTTCCGAGATCTGACGAGATCGGGCGCATTCAGGACGGTGTGGCCACAAGCCGAGAGGCCTGGCTGCATGATGTCTCTTAAAGGTTGGCGGGTATTGACGGAACTTCCAGCAAAAAAAAAAAAAGAAAAATGGATGGAAAAATATCAGTGCAGCAAAGGGTGTTGACAGTAGCTGGGTACGTGTACAATACTTCAATTATATGTCTTCCAGACAGATAGAGAGTATTAAGAGCTACGATGAAGTTACCCAGGAGTTGTAAAAGCTTGCAGCACCAGGTATTTCCAGGAGGTCTCACATTCAAGTACTGACCAGGTCCTGCCCCGTTTAGCTTCCGAGATCTGACGAGATCGGGCGCGTTCAGGATGGTGTGGCCGCAAGCCGAGACGCCTGGCTGCATGATGTCTCTTAAAGGCTGGCGGGTATTGACGGAACTGCCAGCAAAAAAAAAAAAGAAAAATAGAGGGAAAAATACCAGTGCAGCAAAGGCTGTTGAAAGTAGCCGGGTACATGTACAATTCCTCAATTATAACACCTCCAGACAGATAGAGAGTATTAAGAGCTACGATGAAGTTTCACAGGAGACGTTAAAAGCTTGCAGCACCAGGTATTTCCTGGAGGTCTCCCATCCAAGTACTGATCAGGCCCTGCCCCGTTTAGCTTCCGAGATCTGACGAGATCGGGCGCGTTCAGGACAATGTGGCCGCAAGCCAAGAGGCCTGGCTGCATGATGTCTCTTATAGGCTGGCGGGTATTGACGGAACTTCCAGCAAAAAAAAAAAAAAAAAAAAAAAGAAAAAGAAAAATGGAGGGAAAAATATCAGTGCAGTAATGGGTTTTGAAAGTAGCCGGGTACGTGTACAACTCTTCAATTATATCTCCTCCAGACAGAAAGAGAGAATTAAGAGCTACGATGAAGTTACCCAGGAGACGTTAAAAGTTTGCAGCACCTCGTATTTCCAGAAGGTCACCCATAAAAGTACTGACCAGGCCCTGCCCCGTTTAAATTCTGAGATCTGACGAGACCGGGCGCGTTCAGGACGGTGTGGCCGCAAGCCGAGATGCCTGGCTGCATGATGTCTCTTAAAGGCTGGCGGGTATTGACGGAACTGCCAGCAATAAAAAAAAGAGAAATGGAGGGAGAAATACCAGTGCAGCAAAGGGTGTTGAAAGTAGCCGGGTACGTGTACAATACTTGAATTATATCTCCTCCAGACAGAAAGAGAGTATTAAGAGCTACGATGAAGTTACCCAGGAGACGTAAAAGCTTGCAGCACCAGGTATTTCCAGGAGGTCTCACATTCAAGTACTGACCAGGTCCTGCCCCGTTTAGTTTCCGAGATCTGACGAGATCGGGCGCGTTCAGGATGGTGTGGCCGCAAGCCGAGATGCCTGGCTGCATGATGTCTCTTAAAGGCTGGCGGGTATTGACGGAACTGCCAGCAATAAAAAAAAGAGAAATGGAGGGAGAAATACCAGTGCAGCAAAGGGTGTTGAAAGTAGCCGGGTACGTGTACAATACTTGAATTATATCTCCTCCAGACAGAAAGAGAGTATTAAGAGCTACGATGAAGTTACCCAGGAGACGTAAAAGCTTGCAGCACCAGGTATTTCCAGGAGGTCTCACATTCAAGTACTGACCAGGTCCTGCCCCGTTTAGCTTCCGAGATCTGACGAGATCGGGCGCGTTCAGGATGGTGTGGCCGCAAGCCGAGACGCCTGGCTGCATGATGTCTCTTAAAGGCTGGCGGGTATTGACGGAACTGCCAGCAAAAAAAAAAAAGAAAAATAGAGGGAAAAATACCAGTGCAGCAAAGGCTGATGAAAGTAGCCGGGTACATGTACAATTCCTCAATTATAACACCTCCAGAGAGATAGAGAGTATTAAGAGCTACGATTAAGTTTCCCAGGAGACGTAAAAAGCTTGCAGCACCAGGTATTTCCTGGAGGTCTCCCATCCAAGTACTGATCAGGCCCTGCCCCGTTTAGCTTCCGAGATCTAACGAGATCAGGCGCGTTCAGGACAATGTGGCCGCAAGCCAAGAGGCCTGGCTGCATGATGTCTCTTAAAGGCTGGCGGGTATTGACGGAACTTCCAACAAAAAAAAAAAAAAAAAAAAAAGAAAAATGGAGGGAAAAATATCAGTGCAGCAAAGGCTGTTGAAAGAAGCCGGGTACGTGTACAATTCTTCAATTATATCTCCTCCAGATTGAAAGAGAGAATTAAGAGCTACGATGAAGTTACCCAGGAGACGTAAAAAGTTTGCAGCACCTCGTATTTCCAGAAGGTCACCCATAAAAGTACTGACCAGGCCCTGCCCCGTTTAAATTCCGATATCTGACGAGATCGGGCGCGTTCAGGACGGTGTGGCCGCAAGCCGAGAGGCCTGGCTGCATGATGTCTCTTAATGGCTGGCGGGTATTGACGGAACTTCCAGCAAAAAAAAAAAAAAGAAAAATGGATGGAAAAATACCAGTGCAGCAAAGGGTGTTGAAAGTAGCCAGGTACGTGTACAATTCTTCAATTATATCTCCTGCAGACAGAAAGAGAGTATTAAGAGCTACGATGAAGTTACCCAGGAGACGTAAAAAGCTTGCAGCACCTGATATTTCTAGGAGGTCAGCCATCCAAGTACTGACCAGGCCCTGCCCCGTTTAGCTTCCGAGATCTTACGAGATCGGGCGCATTCAGGACGGTGTGGCCACAAGCCGAGAGGCCTGGCTGCATGATGTCTCTTAAAGGTTGGCGGGTATTGATGGAACTTCCAGCAAAAAAAAAAAAAAAAAAAAAAAAGAAAAATGGATGGAAAAATATCAGTGCAGCAAAGGCTGTTGAAAGTAGCCGTGTACGTGTACAATACTTCAATTATATCTCCTCCAGACAGAAAGAGAGTACTAAGAGCTACGATGAAGTTACCCAGGAGACAAAAAAGCTTGCAGCACCAGGTATTTCCAGGAGGTCACCCATCCAAGTACTGACCAGGCCCTGCCCCTTTTACCTTCCGAGATCTGACGAGATCGGGGGCGTTCAGGACGGTGTGGCCGCAAGCCAAGAGGCCTGGCTGCATGATGTCTCTTAAAGGTTGGCGGATATTGACGAACTTCCAGCAAAAAAAAAAAAGAAAAATGGAGGGAAAAATATCAGTGCAGCAAAGGCTGTTGAAAGTAGCCGTGTACGTGTACAATACTTCAATTATATCTCCTCCAGACAGAAAGAGAGTACTAAGAGCTACGATGAAGTTACCCAGGAGACAAAAAAGCTTGCAGCACCAGGTATTTCCAGGAGGTCACCCATCCAAGTACTGACCAGGCCCTGCCCCTTTTACCTTCCGAGATCTGACGAGATCGGGCGCGTTCAGGATGGTGTGGCCGCAAGCCGAGACGCCTGGCTGCATGATGTCTCTTAAAGGCTGGCGGGTATTGACGGAACTTCCAGCAAAAAAAAAACAAAAATAAAAGGAAAATGGAGGGAAAAATATCAGTGCAGGAAAGGGTGTTGAAAGTAGCCGGGTACGTGTACAATACTTCAATTATATCTCCTCCAGACAGATAGAGAGTATTAAGAGCTACGATGAAGTTTCACAGGAGACGTAAAAAGCTTGCAGCACCAGGTATTTCCAGGAGGTCTCCCATCTAAGTACTGACCAGGCCCTGCCCCGTTTAGCTTCAGAGATCTGACGATATCGTGCGCGTTCAGGACAGTGTGGCCGCAAGCCGAGATGCCTGGCTGCATGATGTCTCTTAAAGGCTGGCGGGTATTGACGGAACTGCCAGCAAAAAAAAAAAAGAAAAATAGAGGGAAATATACCAGTGCAGCACAGGGTGTTGAAAGTAGCCGGGTACGTGTACAATTCTTCAATTATATCTCCTGGAGAAAGAAAGAGAGTATTAAGAGCTACGATGAAGTTACCCAGGAGACGTAAAAAGCTTGCAGCACCTGGTATTTCCAGGAGGTCACACATCCAAGTACTGACCAGGCCCTGCCCCGTTTAGCTTCCGAAATCTGATATGATCGGGCGCGTTCAGGACAGTGTGACTACAAGCCAAGAGGCCTGGCTGCATGATGTCTCTTAAAGGCTGGCGGATATTGACGGAACTTCCAGCAAAAAAATAAAATAAAAAGAAAAATGGAGGGAAAAATATCAGTGCAGCAAAGGGTGTTGAAAGTAGCCTAGTACGTGTACAATTCTTCAATTATATCTCCTGGAGACAGAAAGAGAGTATTAAGAGCTACGATGAAGTTACCCAGGAGACGTAAAAGGCTTGCAGCACCTGGTATTTCAAGGAGGTCTCCCATCCAAGTACTGACCAGGCCCTGCCCAGTTTAGCTTCCGAGATCTGACGAGATCGGGCGCATTCAGGACGGTGTGGCCGCAAGCCAAGAGGCCTGGCTGCATGATGTCTCTTAAAGGTTGGCGGGTATTGACGGAACTTCCAGCAAAAAAAAAAAAAAAAATGGATGGAAAAATATCAGTGCAGCAAAGGGTGTTGACAGTAGCTGGGTACGTGTACAATACTTCAATTATAACTCCTCCAGACAGATAGAGAGTATTAAGAGCTACGATAAAGTTACCCAGGAGACGTAAAAGCTTGCAGCACGAGGTATTTCCAGGAGGTCTCACATTCATGTACTGACCAGGTCCTGCCCCGTTTAGCTTCCGAGATCTGACGAGATCGGGCGCGTTCAGGATGGTGTGGCCGCAAGCCGAGATGCCTGGCTGCATGATGTCTCTTAAAGGCTGGCGGGTGTTGACGGAACTGCCAGCAAAAAAAAAAAAGAAAAATAGAGGGAAATATACCAGTGCAGCAAAGGGTGTTGAAAGTAGCCGGGTACGTGTACAATTCTTCAATTATATCTCCTGGAGACAGAAAGAGAGAATTAAGAGCTACGATGAAGTTACCCAGGAGACGTAAAAAGCTTGCAGCACCTGGTATTTCCAGGAGGTCTCCCATCCAAGTACTGAGCAGGCCCTGCCCCGTTTAGCTTCCGAAATCTGATATGATCGGGCGCGTTCAGGACGGTGTGACTACAAGCCAAGAGGCCTGGCTGCATGATGTCTCTTAAAGGCTGGCGGATATTGACGGAACTTCCAGCAAAAAAATAAAATTAAAAGAAAAATGGAGGGAAAAATATCAGTGCAGCAAAGGGTGTTGAAAGTAGCCGGGTACATGTACAATTCTTCAATTATATCTCCTGCAGACTGAAAGAGAGTATTAAGAGCTACGATAAAGTTACCCAGGAGACGTAAAAGCTTGCAGCACCTGTTATTTCCAGGAGGTCTCACATTCAAGTACTGACCAGGTCCTGCCCCGTTTAGCTTCCGAGATCTGACGATATCATGCGCATTCAGGACGGTGTGGCCGAAAGCCGAGAGGCCCGGCTGCATGATGTCTCTTTAAGGCAGGCGGGTATTGACGGAACTTCCAGCAAAAAAAAAAAGAAAAAAGAAAAATGGAGGGAAAAATATCAGTGCAGCAAAGGGTTTTGAAAGTAGCCGGGTACGTGTACAATTCTTCAATAATATCTCCTACAGACTGAAAGAGAGTATTAAGCGCTATGATGAAGTTACCCAGGAGATGTAAAAAGCTTCCAGCACCTGGTATTTCCAGGAGGTCACCCATCCAAGTACTGACCAGGCCCTGCCCCGTTAGCTTCCGAGATCTGATGAGATCGGGCGCGTTCAGGACGGTGTGGCCGCAAGCCAAGAGGCCTGGCTGCATGATGTCTCTTAAAGGCTGGCGGGTATTGACGGAACTTCCAGCAAAAAAAAAAAATGGAAAATGGAGGGAAAAATATCAGTGCAGCAAAGGCTGTTGAAAGTAGGCGGGTACGTGTACAATACTTCAATTATATCTCCTCCAGACAGATAGAGAGTATTAAGAGCTACGATGAAGTTTCCCAGGAGACGTAAAAAGCTTGCAGCACCAGGTATTTCCAGGAGGTCTCCCATCCAAGTACTGACGAGGCCCTGCCCCGTTTAGCTTCCGAGATCTGACGAGATCGGGCGTGTTCAGGACGGTGTGGCCGCAAGCCAAGAGGCCTGGCTGCATGATGTCTCTTAAAGGCTGGCGGGTATTGACGGAACTTCCAGCAAAAAAAAAAAAAAAAAGAAAAATGGATGGAAAAATATCAGTGCAGCAAAGGGTGTTGACAGTAGCTGGGTACGTGTACAATACTTCAATTAAATCTCCTCCAGACAGATAGAGAGTATTAAGAGCTACGATAAAGTTACCCAGGAGACGTGAAAGCTTGCAGCACCAGGTATTTCCAGGAGGTCTCACATTCATGTACCGACCAGGTCCTGCCCCGTTTAGCTTCCGAGATCTGACGAGATCGGGCGCGTTCAGGATGGTGTGGCCGCAAGCCGAGATGCCTGGCTGCATGATGTCTCTTAAAGGCTGGCGGGTATTGACGGAACTTCCAGCAAAAAAAAAAAAGAAAAAAAGAAAAAAGAAAAATGGATGGAAAAATATCAGTGCAGCAAAGGGTGTTGACAGTAGCTGGATACGTGTACAATACTTCAATTATATCTCCTCCAGACAAAGAGAGAGTATTAAGAGCTACGATAAAGTTACCCAGGAGACGTAAAAGCTTGCAGCACTAGGTATTTCCAGGAGGTCTCACTTTCATGTACTGACCAGGCCCTGCCCCGTTTAGCTTCCGAGATCTGACGAGATCAGGCGCATTCAGGACGGTGTGGCCGCAAGCCGAGATGCCTGGCTGCATGATGTCTCTTAAAGGCTGGCGGGTATTGACGAATTTCCAGAAAAAAAAAAAAAAAAAAAATAGAAAAATGGAGGTAAAAATATCAGTGCAGGAAAGGGTGTTGAAAGTAGCCGGGTACGTGTACAATTCTTCAATTATATCTCCTGGAGACAGAAAGAGAGTATTAAGAGCTACGATGAAGTTACCCAGGAGACGTAAAAAGCTTGCAGCACCTGGTATTTCTAGGAGGTCTCCCATCCAAGTACTTACCACGCCCTGCCCCGTTTAGCTTCCGAGATCTGACGAGATCGGGCGCATTCAGGACGGTGTGGCCACAAGCCGAAAGGCCTGGCTGCATGATGTCTCTTAAAGGTTGGCGGGTATTGACGGAACTTCCAGCAAAAAAAAATAAAAAAATAGAAAAATGGAGGGAAAAATATCAGTGCTGGAAAGGGTGTTGAAAGTAGCCGGGTACGTGTACAATTCTTCAATTATATCTCCTGCAGACTGAAAGAGAGTATTAAGAGCTACGATGAAGTTACCCAGGAGACGAAAAAGCTAGCAGCACCTGGTATTTCTAGGAGGTCTCCCATCCAAGTACTGACCAGGACCTGCCCCGTTTTGCTTCCGAGATCTGACGAGATCGGGCGCGTTCAGGACGGTGTGGCCTCAAGCCAAGAGGCCTGGCTGCATGATGTCTCTTAAAGGCTGGAGGGTATTGACGGAACTTCCAGCAAAAAAAAATGGATAAAGAAAAATGGAGGGAAAAATATCAGTGCAGCAATGGGTGTTGAAAGTAGCCGGGTACGTGTACAATACTTCAATTATATCTCCTCCAGACAGAAAGAGAGTATTAAGAGCTACGATGAACTCACCTAAAGGATTATTAGGAACACCATACTAATACTGTGTTTGACCCCCTTTCGCCTTCAGAACTGCTTTAATTCTACGTGGCATTGCTTCAACAAGGTGCTGAAAGCATTCTTTAGAAATGTTGGCCTATATTGATAGGATAGCATCTTGCAGTTGATGGAGATTTGTGGGATGCACATCCAGGGCACGAAGCTCCCGTTCCACCACATCCCAAAGATGCTCCATTGGGTTGAGATCTGGTGACTGTGGGGGCCAGTTTAGTACAGTGAACTCATTGTCATGTTCAAGAAACCAATTTGAAATGATTCGACCTTTGTGACATGGTGCATTATCCTGCTGGAAGTAGCCATCAGAGGATGGGTACATGGTGGTCAAAAAGGGATGGACATGGTCAGAAACAATGCTCAGGTAGGCCGTAGCATTTAAACGATGCCCAATTGGTACTAAGGGGCCTAAAGTGTGCCAAGAAGACATCCCCCACACCATTACACCACCACCACCAGCCTGCACAGTGGTAACAAGACATGATGGATCCATGTTCTCATTCTGTTTACGCCAAATTCTGACTCTACCATCTGAATGTCTCACCTCTTTTTCCTATTTGTAGTGGAGATGAGTGGTACCCGGTGGGGTCTTCTGCTGTTGTAGCCCATCCGCCTCAAGGTTGTACGTGTTGTGGCTTCACAAATGCTTTGCTGCATACCTCGTTTGTAACGAGTGGTTATTTCAGTCAAAGTTGCTCTTCTATCAGCTTGAATCAGTCGGCCCATTCTCCTCTGACCTCTAGCATCAACAAGGCATTTTCGCCCACAGAACTGCCGCATACTGGATGTTTTTCCCTTTTCACACCATTCTTTGTAAACCCTAGAAATGGTTGTGCGTGAAAATCCCAGTAACTGAGCAGATTGTGAAATACTCAGACCGGCCCGTCTGGCACCAACAACCATGCCACGCTCAAAATTGCTTAAATCACCTTTCATTCCCATTCAGACATTCAGTTTGGAGTTCAGGAGATTGTCTTGACCAGGACCACACCCCTAAATGCATTGAAGCAACTGCCATGTGATTGGTTGATTAGATAATTGCATTAATGAGAAATTGAACAGGTGTTCCTAATAATCCTTTAGGTGAGTGTATATGTATGTATGTGTATGTATGTCCAGTTGCTTTGACAATACAAATGAAATGAATTGAGAGAGAGAGAGAGAGAGAGAGAGAGAGAGAGAGAGAGAGAGAGGAATATGAGCTCCTAAAAAACATTTGTTTTTATACATAAGCGGATTTAATTTGTGATTTACAAATGAATATATAGCACTATAAACATACACAGAAGACATGGAATAGAAATTCAGAAGAAAAAGTATTCAAAAAATAATAATTTTAAGAGAAACACAAAAAGAAGAAAGCAGAGAGACAGTTCAGGAAGAAAAGTCAGAAAAGAAAAGCTGAAGACAAGAATTGGAGGTAAGAGACAAATAATTAAACAAAAAAATATGTATTAATAAAATAAATAAGCATTCTCAGTAGTTGACTCAGCCAATGAAAATGCAGAGCTCCGATTTGAATAGAGTGACAGTAGGAGAGAGCCCAACTGCCACTGAGACTGATAGAAATCTATCGAACAGCAGTCTGACTGCAGAGCTGCCTTTTGAAATCCGATACCCTGAAGACATTCGCTCTGCACAGGCTAAGAAGGACTACAAACAAGCTGTGATGAGAGCATCTCCTGAGACCCTCATCCTAGACTACACCGGTAAAGGAGAAAACAGGGTCAAGAACAATCTACTGTTCTACACCGCCTTTCACAAAACCCTGTGCCAGACATACCCCAATAACAACAAGAGGGGCATTAGCAGAGGCAGGCAGATCTCAGTGCTGGTAGAGAAAGACACAGACAGTGTGATGCTCACTTTTAATGTATACCACAACGGGACCATCATGGTGCAGGGCAGCGAGAGCAGCCTGGACCAATTAGCTCTCGGCTTCCACACCTCAAAGCAGCAGACTGAGGTAGAGAAACAAGAGCCAGAGCCGGCCACCCTGCAGTCTGCCCCCAGCCACACGGAGCCAGACAGTGCCCCATCTCCCACAGACTGCCCCCCTGTCTCCCCAAAACTCTCCAGCAACATTAAAACACTAAAGGAATGCCTATCAGTGCTGGAGCTGGAGTTTGCGGAGTTCAGGGAGCAGACCTTGAGCACCCTGGCCCAGACCTCCTTGTGTGATCAGCTCCGGGATGAGATGCACAGACTAAAGATGCAGCACAAGGCTGAGATCCATGAGCTGAGAGCAGCAGTGAGAGACCTGGAGGAGCAGAGCCAAACCCTGAGGACGGAGCTGCGCAGAGCGAGGGAGGAGCTGACCTGGACACCCCAGCACAGCTAGCTGAGGAGCCTGCAGAGCCAGCTGGAGGAGCTAAGAGAGGAGCTACACATCACTGGAGCACAGAGACTGCACTGCACTGACCCCACAACACCTCCAACCCCTGACGCACCCACTGATCCACCCACACTCCCCACCACTCCTGACACACCCACTATCACCAGACCTGCCACTAATACACAACCCCCTGAAACGCCACTCCCCCAAAACACACCCGCTGCCCCCACCACTCCCGACACAAACCCGGAGTGGCAGGTCAATGCAGAGGTGGTCATTCTGAGCGAATCCAATGGGAAGTTCCTGGTTGAGAGGCGCCTCTTCCCTGGGCGAAAAGTGAAAAAGCTTTGGTGCTCCACAGCACAGAGAGCCCTGGAGCTGCTCTCCAAGAGGAGGCTTTGCCAAGTCAAACACATCCTCATCCACACCGGCACTAACGACCTGAGTGCCCGCAGGGGCGATGTGGCCTCAGCCCTGAGACAGGTAGCAACGAAAGCCACAGAGGAATTCCCAACTGCCAAAATTTCCATCTCCACACTGCTGCCCCGCACAGACGTGCCCCTGCACATCATCCAGGCCATCAACGCAGAAGTGTCCCGAAGATGTGCCCTCCTCCCCAACGTCCACCTGGCACACCACTGAGACATCCAGCCACATCACCTGTATGACCACGTCCACCTCAACAAGACGGGTGTGAGGATCATCTCAAAGGTCCTCAAGGACACAACCCTGGGCCGAAACCCCACACACCCCCACCTCGAGACCAGGAGCAAACCCCCCAGCCCCCGGCCACATCCCCAGCCACCGGCTCCACCCCAGCCCCAGCCCCTGAGACCCCGCGGCCCCATTCCCCACCCCCCCATCCCCAGAGGGCCCGTCCAGCACAGCAGAGCGGACAGCCGGGGACCAGCACAGCCACACAGCCACGCAGCAGCGGCTTCCAGAGCCTGGAGGCCCGATGCTGCCCAGCTGGCCCAGATAAGGCAACTCCTCAGTGTCATCTGTTCCACACTGCTGAGTTAACTGAGCCTCAACACACATATATATGGTTGTGGAGATGGAGAGTAAGAAAAAATGTGATTTAATTATTCTGATATTTTGATGCAAAGATAAAATCTTTGAGTGATTATTATGTATATCCATATATAATTATTAATAGTAATATAATATCAGTTGTAGACCACAAATTAAACTTTCTTATGTAGAAGAGACAAGTATAATAAAATATATGAACATGTCCTTTAAAATAAGCAGTTGGAATATGCAGGGTTTACGCTCCTCAACTTTTGGAATGAAGAGCACAGGCCCTGAACTGATCAACACTGTAAATAGTTCAGATGTTTTCATTCTTGTAGAGACTTGGTGCTGTGCAGATATGTCTATACACTGGATGGATACAATGGATACAGGGAGCTGATTGTGCCCTCCTATAAAAAACCCAAAGTCAGGTGTGGCAGGGCCTCGTGGGGGATTATCGTGTGGTACAGGGAGGAGCTCCGAGCAGCCCTATGCCCAGTACAGAGAGGAGACACACACCTGTGGATGAAAATCAGAAAAGACACCCTACAAAATAACACAGATATATACCTATGTGCAATTTATATGCCACCCGCAGACTCCCCCTACTATAATGAGGAAGGCTTTCATGAGCTTCAAAACGAAATCTGCCACTTCCAGACCCTGGGCTCTGTACTGCTGTGTGGCGATCTCAATGCCAGGACTGGCAGAGAGATGGACTACATCAATACAGAGGGGAACACACACCTGTTCGGAGACTCCCCGCTGTGCCACACACACACCTCCACACTGACACAGCCACGACAGCGTGGTAAACAAGAGCAGGAAGCAGGTAGTGCGCCTATGTAAAAGCCTGGGTCTATATATCATCAATGGCAGGACCAGGGGGTACTCTCTGGGGAGATTCACATACTGCTCGGCTCTGGGCAGCAGTGTGGTGGACTACGCCATAACTGACCTGGACCCACAAGCCAACAATGCGTTTATAGTCAGACAACAATCTCCACTATCAGACCACAGCCAAATAACACTTTACCTAAAAAGATCAGCGCAGCCACAAGTCAGAGCCAAACTTCCCACAAAACTGGTCTCCCTGCCACCCAGTTAGAGATGGTCAGAGCCCAGCACAGAGAACTACACAAGAGCCCTGAATAGTGATGAGATTGAAAACATGTTAGACAGATATCAATCCTCACACTATCAAATAAACCAAAACGGAATAAACTCAGCCACCAAAACACTGAATGAAATATTTGAGAGACTGGCTTTAAAATCAAACATTAAAACAATTAAAAACCAAAATATGAAATCGTCTAAAAGAAAAAAAGAACAGTGGTGTGACCAGGAGTGTGAAACTTCTAGGAAACACCTGAGACATCTCTCCAACACTAAACACAGAGAGCCCGACAACCAGGAGGCTCGCCTACTGCCAGGCCCTGCGGCACTACAAGCAACTCCTCAGTAAGAAAAAAGACCACTATATGGGCAGAATAAATACCCCAAAAACAAAAAATGAAATACCAATTCAAAATGGAGAAATCTGGAAAACACACTTTGAAAAACTTTACCAAAATGTTGAAAACAATCCAAAGCCAGAACAGGTTAAAATATTAAAAAACCTAAATAAATTGGAAGAAATCATTAAGAATAACCAAAATCCCTTAGATAACCCATTTACAATACAGGAACTAAAACATCAACTCAAAATCCTCAAACCCAGGAAAGCCAGCGGCCCCGACAGCATCAGCCCTGAGATGCTGAAGCACAGCAGCCCGCAGCTGCAGGAGGCTCTGCTCAAACTCTTTAACCTGGTGCTGAGAGCCGGGTGTTTCCCTGAGGTCGGGAATCAAGGATTGATCACCCCGATTTTTAAAAGTGGAGACAAATTAGACCCCAATAACTACTGGGGCAGCTGTGTGAGCAGTAACCTGGGGAAGGTGTTCTGCAGTATCATCAACGCCCAGATACTGGCCTTCCTTACCAAGCACAGTGTCCTGAATAAGAGTCAGATTGGCTTCCTACCAAAACACAGCACAACCGATCATATTTACACTCTACACACCCTCATAAATAAATATACCCAAAACAATAAAGGACAAATATTTGCCTGTTTTGTAGACTTTAGAAAGGCATTTGACTCAATCTGGCACAAGGGATTATTTTATAAACTTCTACAGAGTGGTGTAGGGGGTAAAGTTTATGACATCATTAAATCAATGTATTCTGAAAACAAATGCGGAGTTCAAATTGGCAACTCAAGAACAGAGTTCTTCACTCAGGGGCGGGGAGTGAGACAGGGCTGCAGTCTGAGTCCAACACTGTTCAACATCTACATCATCGAGTTGGCCACAGTGTTGGAGCAGTCTGACGCCCGCAGCCTAACTCTCCATGACACAGAGATCAAGTTCCTGCTCTATGCAGACGACCTGGTGCTGCTGTCGCCCACAGAGCAGGGGCTTCAGCAGAACCTGGCGCTGCTAGAGCAGTACTGTCAGAAATGGGCCCTGGCAGTCAATCTGGACAAGACCAGAGTTATGGTTTTCCAGAAAAAAGCCCCATCTCAGGGAAACAGGTACCGCTTCACTCTGGGCAGCACTGGATTAGAGCACTGCACCAGATACAACTACCTTGGCCTGACCATCAGTGCGTCAGGGAGCTTCAGCCTGGCTATAAACGCATTAAAAGACAAGGCACGCTGGGCATTTTATGCCATAAAGACACAATTTGGGAAAACAACAATACCAATAACTATTTGGATTAAAATATTAAACTCCATCATCCAACCAATCCTGCTATATGGGAGCGAAGTGTGGGGTCCCCTCATGAACCTCAATAACAACAATTGGGACAAAAGCCCCATGGAAATATTCCACCTAGAATTTAATAAAAACATCTTACACGTACACAGAAACGCCCCCACGGCTCTGAGGCTCACAGAGCCCGAACACACAATGACCAAAACAACAACAATTGGGAAAATTGACATGTACCTGAAAAGCAAATACACAAAAGATTAGAGACACGAATTAGAATTACAAAACAAATTGGAATGCTACCGGGCCCTGAATAGAAACATTACATTGGCTGAATACTTAAAAATCCAAAATATAAAAGAGAGACAAAATCTAACTAAATACAGGCTCAGTGACCACAGCCTCGCCATTGAAAAAGGCCGCTACAGAAAATTCTGGGTTGCCAGAGAAGAGCGGCTGTGCAGCCAGTGTGACCTAGGGGAGGTCGAAACACAGGCGCATTTCCTGCTGTCCTGCCCTAAATACACAAAAATCAGGGAGACATACTTTAAAATATTAAAAATGCATATCCCTGAGTTCAGCATGATCCCCGATTGCTGCAAACTCCCCGTCCTGCTGGGAGAGGAGGAGCGCACTGCCTTCTTAGCAGCGCAATATGTATCCACCTGCCACAGCCTGCGAGACAGTGTGTAGACACCAGCCTGTGGCACTCCATTTGCAAAACAAAATAAAAACAGTGATTTTTCTGATGTCATGACACAAATTTTGATACAAACAACAAATATGGTTTATATCCTACTTAATTTTATTTCAATGTGTACTATATTTGTTCCACTGAATCTTGTATTGCAATGTTTTGTCTTGATTGATAGAACATTTGTATCTGCTTTGGCAATATTGTGATAGATCATGCCAATAAAGCACCTTTGAATTGAATTGAAATGAATTGACAGACAGACAGACACACGCAAACACACACACACACACACACAGACACACACACAGCCAGCCAGCCAGCCAGCCAGCCAGCTCAGCGATGACATCACAAGCCTCTCTCAGCTGACTGCTATGACATCACAGAGCATGAACATTCCGTTGCTTGCCGTCT
This sequence comes from Amia ocellicauda, assembly GCF_036373705.1. Classification (NCBI taxonomy): domain Eukaryota; kingdom Metazoa; phylum Chordata; class Actinopteri; order Amiiformes; family Amiidae; genus Amia; species Amia ocellicauda. The sequence goes on along the minus strand of NW_027102711.1, from coordinate 28,163 downwards.
GTCAACCACTCAGTCACTGCTAGCCAGACTGGCTGGCTGGCTGGATGTGGGGGCTGCTTGCTGCTGCTGTGTACCTTAGCAAGCTTATTTGCTTGACCGGCCTTCCTACTCCTCTGCCCACATGCCCACCTATGCCCGATCTGCTGTTCACCTGGATCACAGCTCCGCCCCAACAAGGCAGATCCTCCCAAAAATGGTACAAACTGATCCACGTTCCCCTCCACAGAAAGCTTTAGCCCAAAATAAGGGACACATTCTGCCCAATATGTCAGCGCCAACCACAGCCTGAGGGACACAGTGACACACGAGCACCGGCTGTAAATATAATGTAAATACTCGTTTGTAATGCATGTCATTGTATTTCAAAAAAGGAATCTGGAAATGGTATACCTATTTTCTTTATTTGTATGTATTAAAGATCACATTTTATTACATTTTCTTTTTCTGTACTTCATTACATCTTATTGTGATTCATAATTCTATTATTTATTTTCCGTGTATATGTATGTATGTATGTATTGTGACAAACCAAGGGGCAGGGTCATACATGGCAGATATGTCAGGCCAGGTCTGCTGCAAGGTGTGTACTCTAGGGTAGAATACCGACCCTAGGCAACTACACTCCCCAGAAACCCTCAGGCAGCCATTCTAGCACCTAATGTGGTCACTTGGTGTTACTTCCTCAATTATTCACCAGGTATATAAGGCGGGCCTGAGAGAGAGAGAAGTGAGAGACAATAGGGTGAGTTATCTGGAAAACAGAGGTAGCTCATAAGGAGAAAGCCAAGACTTATTTATTCCAGACTTTGTTTAAAATAGAATGATTATGTAAGATTAGTTACAACTCCAGTGTGAGTTAGGTTTTGTTTTCAGATTTGTTTTGTTTGAAGTAAACATACAGGCACAGCCCTGTATTTGCAACCTCCTCCCTGGGTCATGACTGGTTTTTACTCCTAAGAAGATCACAGAGAAGACCCGCACATGTGTACAGCCAAGGCGTTTTGTCACATTTGGTGTAGAATGCGGGCAGCACCTCATGAAACCCAGACTGGCTGAGTGAATTTTTTTATCCAAAAAAAAAAAAACTACAGGCTGTAATAGCCCAACAGGAAGCGACCAGGGTGCAGCAGGTGGCTCACCAGGATGCTATGCGGATGCATCAGGAAGCACTGCAGGTCCAGCATGATACAAATAAAATGTTTAGAGAAGAGCAGGAAAAGGTGACTAAAGAGCTGAAAGAGAGTGTTGAAGCACTTGCAACCAGGATTGGGCCACAGGGGGCTGCAACCCATTCCACTCCCCGCACCAATCACTTTCTGCAGAAAATGACAAAACAGGACGATGTTGAGGCCTTCCTTATGACCTTTGAGAGGACAGCAGAGAGAGGGATGGCCAAAAGATTCCTGGGCAGGGCTTGTGGCACCTTATCTGGCAGGGGATGCACAGAAAGCGTACTTTGATCTGGAGCTGAAGGACGCCCAGGACTATGATAAATTGAAAGCGGAGATAATGACCCGATTGGGCGTGACCACCGCAGTGAGGGCACATCGGTTTCAGCAGTGGGCCTACCAACCAGGACAACCAATCCGAACGCAGATGTTTGATCTGATCCATCTGGCCAGGAAATGGCTACAGCCAGAGGTCCATTCATCAGCCGAGGTGGTGGAGGCCATAGTCCTTGACAACTACCAACGCTGTTTGCCCAAGGACGTTCGACGCTGGGTTGGCCAGAATGAGGTGCTGTCCGCTGACACCTTGGTGGCCATTGTAGAGCGGTTCTATACAGCCGGAGCAGCAGAGCATGTACCGGAGGTTAAAAACTCGTTCCCCAGGCCATGACGAACCAGCGGACCGGGTAAGATGGTTCCAAAGTACTCTGGGAAACATGACGCGCTGGACTGGAAGAAAAGAGCAAGACTGGGGGGGGCAAAGGTGGGGCCTAAAGCCGAGACTAAGGGTTATAGGGGGTCACCATCACAACCAATTGTCTGCTACAATTGTGACAAAGTAGGACATATTGCGGCCCACTGCCCAGGTAGAGAGGAACCAATGCAATGTAATGTGTGTGATATGGGGAAAGAGAAACCGGTATTTTATGCCTGCCCTGTTGGGACGGATGTTTTCATAGGCGGAGTACCTAATCCAAAACACATGTGTACAGTGATAGTCGATGAGAAAGAAGTGGCTGCTCTACTCGACTCTGGCAGTATGGTTACACTGGTCACAGAAAAATTAGTAGCGACCAACAAGCTGGATAGACATCAGGAGCTCAGTATCACATGCACACATGGTGACACACGCCCCTATCCCACAGCCCTTGTAAACATACAGACAGAGGCCGGGAAACTAGATTACGAAGTCGGTGTGGTACCCAACATGCCATATGATGTGATACTGGGACGATATTTTCCTAATTTTGGAAAACTAGATAGAAAACATAGTAAATTGGAAATGCACACTGAAAACTGTAAGCCAGAAGTTGCCTCGATCCCACAACTAGAGCTAAAAGTAGACCTGGTTCCAGTTGAGTCGACAGTGAAGGTTTTGGTTGGGGAAAATTAACTGAAAACATAGGGGTGGAATGTAGTGACGTAGATGACCCTATGGAGGGTGAGGAACCCAGCACTAGCAGGGTGGGTGAGAATCCATTCATAGAGACCCCTGAAGCTGACAATGTAGAAGTGTCAGTGTTAGAGGGACTCCCCACTGATTTTGGCAGCGCACAGGTGCGAGATCTCACTCTACACTATGCTAAAGAAAATGTGAAGGTAGTAAATGGGACCCCTATGACTACTGCAGACCCGCCAACAGCTTATCCTTATTTTATGGTAAAAAATGACCTATTGTACCGTGTAAATAAGATAGGGGTGGACATTGTGGAGCAATTGCTAGTTCCCACCCCATTCAGACGAACAGTTCTCAATCTGGCACATGGGCATATCCTGGGGGGACATCTGGGGATGGACAAAACCAAGGATAGACTCCTGAGGAGGTTTTACTGGCCAGGCGTACATGCAGACGTGACAGAACATTGTAGCTCATGTCCTGAATGTCAAATACATGCTCCTAAACCAGCCTTCAGAAGCCCACTGGTCCCTTTGCCCATCATAGAGACCCCCTTTGCTAGGATAGCTATGGATGTGGTGGGACCTCTCCCGAAATCAGCCAGAGGGCATCAGTATATACTGGTTATTTTGGATTATGCCACCAGGTACCCAGAAGCCATTCCACTGCGGACCATGGCTTCAAAAGGTATTGCAAAAGAGCTAATGTTGATGTGTAGTAGGGTGGGGATACCGAGGGAGATATTAACAGATCAGGGCACACCCTTTATGTCTAAGGTTATGACCGATCTGTGTAAATTGTTGCAGGTTAAGCAGTTGAGAACATCAGTCTACCACCCACAAACAGATGGGTTGGTTGAGAGATTTAATAGGACCCTGAAGTCCATGCTAAGAAAGGTAATCGATAAGGATGGGAAAAATTGGGAATTCATGCTGCCCTACTTGATGTCTGCCATTAGGGAAGTCCCACAGGCTTCCCTGGGCTTTTCGCCTTTTGAACTGTTATATGGGAGGCACCCCAGGGGGATATTAGACATAGCCCGTGAAACGTGGGAACACGAGTCCACTCCTTTCCGGAGTGTAGTCGAGCACATCAATGCTATGCAAGAGAGAATAGCCACAGTCACTCCCATTGTGAGAGAGCACCTAAGGCAGGCACAGGAACACCAACAATTCGCCTATAATCGTCAGGCTACACTGAGGGTGTTCCAGCCTGGTGATAGGGTGTTGGTGTTGGTTCCCACTGTAGAATGTAAATTTCTGGCTACGTGGATGGGACCTTATGAGATTATAGAGCGAATACGGGAAGTGAACTATAAGGTTCAGCAACCCGGCCGCCGACCCCCAGAACAAATATATCATGTCAACTTAATAAAAGCCTGGAAGGACAGGGAAGTGTTGATGTTGACTTACCCCCCTCAGCCACTAGGGACACCGAAGGTGAATATTGCAGCTGCCTTGTCACCTGACCAGTTGAAGGAGGTGAACGACTTGATAATACGTAATAGGGAAGTTTTCTCAGGCATACCGGGGCGTACCCATTTAGTCTCTCACAACATTGTGTCTCTCCCAGGAAAGAAGGTAAATATGAGGCCTTACAGGGTACCAGAAGCTCGCAGGAACACTATTAGAAATGAGGTTAAGGAAATGCTGGAGGCAGGGGTTATTGAAGAATCCCACAGTGAGTGGTCCAGCCCTATAGTCATGGTTTCCAAACCTGATGGCTCCTGGAGATTCTGTAATGATTTTAGAAAGGTTAATGAAATTTCAAAGTTTGATGCATACCCAATGCCCCGAGTAGATGAATTGTTAGAGAATATTGGGAATGCTCGCTATATTTCAACTATTGACTTAGCCAAGGGCTACTGGCAGATTCCCTTGACCCCGGGTGCCAAAGAAAAAACAGCCTTTGCAACCCCAGATGGTCTGTTTCACTACACAGTGATGCCCTTTGGCCTGCATGGTGCTCCTGCCACCTTTCAAAGGTTGATGGACCACATACTTAGACCACACAGGACGTATGCGGCAGCATATTTAGATGATGTGGTCATTCACAGTCCAGATTGGGAATCACATTTGTCTCAGCTCCAAGCGGTATTGGATTCAATACATGCAGCAGGCCTGATGGCTAATCCAACCAAATGCAATTTGGGGTTGGAAGAGGCCAAATACTTGGGCTATACAGTAGGGAGGGGTATGGTGAAACCCCAAATATCCAAGGTTGAAGCCATAAACTCTTGGCCTAGGCCTGTCAATAAAAAGCAGGTTAGGGCATTTTTAGGGTTAACTGGGTATTACCGGAGGTTTATTCCCAACTATGCTACCTTAGCGGCCCCTCTGACTGATATGACTAAGGCTACAGAACCCAATATGGTTAGATGGGGTGATACAGCAAACCGGGCTTTCCGGAGCCTACAGGAGGCGCTCTGCCGCAACCCCGTTTTAATGGTACCTGACTTTCAGAAAGAATTTATAGTCCAGACGGACGCCTCTGAGGTGGGGATCGGAGTGGTTTTGTCCCAAAGAATGGGTGATCACGAACACCCGGTGTTGTTCCTTAGCAGAAAGTTGGAATCCAATGAAATAAATTATTTGGTAGTTGAAGAAGAATGTTTGGCAGTGAAGTGGGCTTTGGACAGTCTTCGATACTATTTGTTGGGCAGGCACTTCACCCTGATCACTGACCATGCCCCCCTCACTTGGATGCATCGTTCGAAAGACAGGAATGCCCGTGTGATGAGGTGGTTTTTGAGTCTCCAACATTTTCATTTCACCCTGCAGCACAGGCCAGGGAAGGCCATGGGGAATGTTGATGGGCTGTCCCGGGTGCATGCTTTTTTGCGGCTGTCGCTCGACCTATGGGGTCGCAGCTGGGGGGGAGGATGTGGGACAAACCAAGGGGCAGGGTCATACATGGCAGACATGTCAGGCCAGGTCTGCTGCAAGGTCTGCACTCTAGGGAAGAAAACCGACCCTAGACAACTACACTCCCCAGAAACCCTCAGGCAGCCTAATGTGGTCACTTGGTGCTACTTCCTCAATTATTCACCAAGTATATAAGGCGGAAAGATAGAGTCAAGCTAGAAGGTCAGGCCAGAAGCTAGTTTGATTTCTGTTTGTTATTTACGATGAGAACCTTGGAAACAATGTCAAACGGTATGACCTACGTGCCTGTTCCCTAAAACCATGTGTAGACCTATGGACTCTGTTCTATAATGATATATGTTCTGCTTAGTTAGCCTTTAAGATAACATAGTAATGACTTTCTAGCATGTATGAATGTATGTATGTCCAATTGCTTTGACAATACAAATGAATTGAATTGAGAGGGAGAGAGAGAGAGAGAGAGAGAGAGAGAGAGAGAGAGACAGACAGACTGAAAAACAGACAAACAGACACACACACACACACACAGACATACACACACACACACAGAGCCAGTCAGCCAGCCAGCTCAGCGATGACATCACGAGCCTCTCTCAGCTGACTGCTATGACATCACAGAGCACGTACATTCCGTTGCTTGCCGTCTGACAACCACTCAGTCACTGCCAGCCAGACTGGCTGGCTGGCTGGATGTGGGGGATGCTTGCTGCTGCTGCGTACCTTAGCAAGCTTATTTGCTTGACCGGCCTTCCAACTCCTCTGCCCACATGCCCACCTATGCCCGATCTGCTGTTCACCTGGTCACAGCTCCGCCCCAACAAGGCAGATTCTCCCAAAAATGGTACAAACTGATCCACGTTCCCCTCCACGGAAAGCTTTAGCCCAAAATAAGGGACAAATTCTGTAACAACATAATGGATGCCCACCCAACCTGTGACAAAACTGAGAAAAAAGAAAAACGCCAGTCCTCCTGGGGGAGGGACACACAGCCACCCTGGCTGCCCAATATGTCAGCGCCTACCACAGCCTGAGGGACACAGTGACACACGAGCACCGGCTGTAAATATAATGTAAATACTTGTTTGTTATGCATGTCATTGTATTTCAAAAAAGGAATCTGGAAATAGTAAACCTATTTTCTTTATTTGTATGTATTACAGATCACATTTTTTTACATTTTCATTTTCTGTACTTCATTACATCTTATTGTGATTCATAATTCTATTATTTATTTTCCGTGTAGATGTATGTATATATTTATGTATGTATGTATGTATATGTATGTATGTCCAATTGCTTTGACAATACAAATGAATTGAATTGAGAGAGAGAGAGAGAGAGAGAGAGAGAGAGAGAGGAATATGAGCTCCTAAAAAACATTTGTTTTTATACATAAGCGGATTTAATTTGTCATTTACAAATGAATATATAGCACTATAAACATACACAGAAGACATGGAATAGAAATTCAGAAGAAAAAGTATTCAAAAAATAATAATTTTAAGAGAAACACAAAAAGAAGAAAGCAGAGAGACAGTTCAGGAAGAAAAGTCAGAAAAGAAAAGCTGAAGACAAGAATTGGAGGTAAGAGACAAATAATTAAACAAAAAAATATGTATTAATAAAATAAATAAGCATTCTCAGTAGTTGACTCAGCCAATGAAAATGCAGAGCTCCGATTTGAATAGAGTGACAGTAGGAGAGAGCCCAACTGCCACTGAGACTGATAGAAATCTATCGAACAGCAGTCTGACTGCAGAGCTGCCTTTTGAAATCCGATACCCTGAAGACATTCGCTCTGCACAGGCTAAGAAGGACTACAAACAAGCTGTGATGAGAGCATCTCCTGACACCCTCATCCTAGACTACACTGGTAAAGGAGAAAACAGGGTCAAGAACAATCTACTGTTCTACACCGCCTTTCACAAAACCCTGTGCCAGACATACAGCATATCTCAGTGCTGGTAGAGAAAGACACAGACAGTGTGATGCTCACTTTTAATGTATACCACAACGGGACCATCATGGTGCAGGGCAGCGAGAGCAGCCTGGACCAATTAGCTCTCGGCTTCCACACCTCAAAGCAGCAGACTGAGGTAGAGAAACAAGAGCCAGAGCCGGCCACCCTGCAGTCTGCCCCCAGCCACACGGAGCCAGACAGTGCCCCATCTCCCACAGACTGCCCCCCTGTCTCCCCAAAACTCTCCAGCAACATTAAAACACTAAAGGAATGCCTATCAGTGCTGGAGCTGGAGTTTGCGGAGTTCAGGGAGCAGACCTTGAGCACCCTGGCCCAGACCTCCTTGTGTGATCAGCTCCGGGATGAGATGCACAGACTAAAGATGCAGCACAAGGCTGAGATCCATGAGCTGAGAGCAGCAGTGAGAGACCTGGAGGAGCAGAGCCAAACCCTGAGGACGGAGCTGCGCAGAGCGAGGGAGGAGCTGACCTGGACACCCCAGCACAGCTAGCTGAGGAGCCTGCAGAGCCAGCTGGAGGAGCTAAGAGAGGAGCTACACATCACTGGAGCACAGAGACTGCACTGCACTGACCCCACAACACCTCCAACCCCTGACGCACCCACTGATCCACCCACACTCCCCACCACTCCTGACACACCCACTATCACCAGACCTGCCACTAATACACAACCCCCTGAAACGCCACTCCCCCAAAACACACCCGCTGCCCCCACCACTCCCGACGCAAACCCGGAGTGGCAGGTCAACGCAGAGGTGGTCATTCTGAGCGAATCCAATGGGAAGTTCCTGGTTGAGAGGCGCCTCTTCCCTGGGCGAAAAGTGAAAAAGCTTTGGTGCTCCACAGCACAGAGAGCCCTGGAGCTGCTCTCCAAGAGGAGGCTTTGCCAAGTCAAACACATCCTCATCCACACCGGCACTAACGACCTGAGTGCCCGCAGGGGCGATGTGGCCTCAGCCCTGAGACAGGTAGCAACGAAAGCCACAGAGGAATTCCCAACTGCCAAAATTTCCATCTCCACACTGCTGCCCCGCACAGACGTGCCCCTGCACATCATCCAGGCCATCAACGCAGAAGTGTCCCGAAGATGTGCCCTCCTCCCCAACGTCCACCTGGCACACCACTGAGACATCCAGCCACATCACCTGTATGACCACGTCCACCTCAACAAGACGGGTGTGAGGATCATCTCAAAGGTCCTCAAGGACACAACCCTGGGCCGAAACCCCACACACCCCCACCTCGAGACCAGGAGCAAACCCCCCAGCCCCCGGCCACATCCCCAGCCACCGGCTCCACCCCAGCCCCAGCCCCTGAGACCCCGCGGCCCCATTCCCCACCCCCCCATCCCCAGAGGGCCCGTCCAGCACAGCAGAGCGGACAGCCGGGGACCAGCACAGCCACACAGCCACGCAGCAGCGGCTTCCAGAGCCTGGAGGCCCGATGCTGCCCAGCTGGCCCAGATAAGGCAACTCCTCAGTGTCATCTGTTCCACACTGCTGAGTTAACTGAGCCTCAACACACATATATATGGTTGTGGAGATGGAGAGTAAGAAAAAATGTGATTTAATTATTCTGATATTTTGATGCAAAGATAAAATCTTTGAGTGATTATTATGTATATCCATATATAATTATTAATAGTAATATAATATCAGTTGTAGACCACAAATTAAACTTTCTTATGTAGAAGAGACAAGTATAATAAAATATATTAACATGTCCTTTAAAATAAGCAGTTGGAATATGCAGGGTTTACGCTCCTCAACTTTTGGAATGAAGAGCACAGGCCCTGAACTGATCAACACTGTAAATAGTTCAGATGTTTTCATTCTTGTAGAGACTTGGTGCTGTGCAGATATGTCTATACACTGGATGGATACAATGGATACAGGGAGCTGATTGTGCCCTCCTATAAAAAACCCAAAGTCAGGTGTGGCAGGGCCTCGTGGGGGATTATCGTGTGGTACAGGGAGGAGCTCCGAGCAGCCCTATGCCCAGTACAGAGAGGAGACACACACCTGTGGATGAAAATCAGAAAAGGCACCCTACAAAATAACACAGATATATACCTATGTGCAATTTATATGCCACCCGCAGACTCCCCCTACTATAATGAGGAAGGCTTTCATGAGCTTCAAAACGAAATCTGCCACTTCCAGACCCTGGGCTCTGTACTGTTGTGTGGCGATCTCAATGCCAGGACTGGCAGAGAGATGGACTACATCAATACAGAGGGGAACACACACCTGTTCGGAGACTCCCCGCTGTGCCACACACACACCTCCACACTGACACAGCCACGACAGCGTGGTAAACAAGAGCAGGAAGCAGGTAGTGCGCCTATGTAAAAGCCTGGGTCTATATATCATCAATGGCAGGACCAGGGGGTACTCTCTGGGGAGATTCACATACTGCTCGGCTCTGGGCAGCAGTGTGGTGGACTACGCCATAACTGACCTGGACCCACAAGTCAACAATGCGTTTATAGTCAGACAACAATCTCCACTATCAGACCACAGCCAAATAACACTTTACCTAAAAAGATCAGCGCAGCCACAAGTCAGAGCCAAACTTCCCACAAAACTGGTCTCCCTGCCACCCAGTTAGAGATGGTCAGAGCCCAGCACAGAGAACTACACAAGAGCCCTGAATAGTGATGAGATTGAAAACATGTTAGACAGATATCAATCCTCACACTATCAAATAAACCAAAACGGAATAAACTCAGCCACCAAAACACTGAATGAAATATTTGAGAGACTGGCTTTAAAATCAAACATTAAAACAATTAAAAACCAAAATATGAAATCGTCTAAAAGAAAAAAAGAACAGTGGTGTGACCAGGAGTGTGAAACTGCTAGGAAACACCTGAGACATCTCTCCAACACTAAACACAGAGAGCCCGACAACCAGGAGGCTCGCCTCAGCTACTGCCAGGCCCTGCGGCACTACAAGCAACTCCTCAGTAAGAAAAAAGACCACTATATGGGCAGAATAAATACCCCAAAAACAAAAAATGAAATACCAATTCAAAATGGAGAAATCTGGAAAACACACTTTGAAAAAGTTTACCAAAATGTTGAAAACAATCCAAAGCCAGAACAGGTTAAAATATTAAAAAACCTAAATAAATTGGAAGAAATCATTAAGAATAACCAAAATCCCTTAGATAACCCATTTACAATACAGGAACTAAAACATCAACTCAAAATCCTCAAACCCAGGAAAGCCAGCGGCCCCGACAGCATCAGCCCTGAGATGCTGAAGCACAGCAGCCCGCAGCTGCAGGAGGCTCTGCTCAAACTCTTTAACCTGGTGCTGAGAGCCGGGTGTTTCCCTGAGGTCGGGAATCAAGGATTGATCACCCCGATTTTTAAAAGTGGAGACAAATTAGACCCCAATAACTACTGGGGCAGCTGTGTGAGCAGTAACCTGGGGAAGGTGTTCTGCAGTATCATCAACGCCCAGATACTGGCCTTCCTTACCAAGCACAGTGTCCTGAATAAGAGTCAGATTGGCTTCCTACCAAAACACAGCACAACCGATCATATTTACACTCTACACACCCTCATAAATAAATATACCCAAAACAATAAAGGACAAATATTTGCCTGTTTTGTAGACTTTAGAAAGGCATTTGACTCAATCTGGCACAAGGGATTATTTTATAAACTTCTACAGAGTGGTGTAGGGGGTAAAGTTTATGACATCATTAAATCAATGTATTCTGAAAACAAATGCGGAGTTCAAATTGGCAACTCAAGAACAGAGTTCTTCACTCAGGGGCGGGGAGTGAGACAGGGCTGCAGTCTGAGTCCAACACTGTTCAACATCTACATCATCGAGTTGGCCACAGTGTTGGAGCAGTCTGACGCCCGCAGCCTAACTCTCCATGACACAGAGATCAAGTTCCTGCTCTATGCAGACGACCTGGTGCTGCTGTCGCCCACAGAGCAGGGGCTTCAGCAGAACCTGGCGCTGCTAGAGCAGTACTGTCAGAAATGGGCCCTGGCAGTCAATCTGGACAAGACCAGAGTTATGGTTTTCCAGAAAAAAGCCCCATCTCAGGGAAACAGGTACCGCTTCACTCTGGGCAGCACTGGATTAGAGCACTGCACCAGATACAACTACCTTGGCCTGACCATCAGTGCGTCAGGGAGCTTCAGCCTGGCTATAAACGCATTAAAAGACAAGGCACGCTGGGCATTTTATGCCATAAAGACACAATTTGGGAAAACAACAATACCAATAACTATTTGGATTAAAATATTAAACTCCATCATCCAACCAATCCTGCTATATGGGAGCGAAGTGTGGGGTCCCCTCATGAACCTCAATAACAACAATTGGGACAAAAGCCCCATGGAAATATTCCACCTAGAATTTAATAAAAACATCTTACACGTACACAGAAACGCCCCCACGGCTCTGAGGCTCACAGAGCCCGAACACACAATGACCAAAACAACAACAATTGGGAAAATTGACATGTACCTGAAAAGCAAATACACAAAAGATTAGAGACACGAATTAGAATTACAAAACAAATTGGAATGCTACCGGGCCCTGAATAGAAACATTACATTGGCTGAATACTTAAAAATCCAAAATATAAAAGAGAGACAAAATCTAACTAAATACAGGCTCAGTGACCACAGCCTCGCCATTGAAAAAGGCCGCTACAGAAAATTCTGGGTTGCCAGAGAAGAGCGGCTGTGCAGCCAGTGTGACCTAGGGGAGGTCGAAACACAGGCGCATTTCCTGCTGTCCTGCCCTAAATACACAAAAATCAGGGAGACATACTTTAAAATATTAAAAATGCATATCCCTGAGTTCAGCATGATCCCCGATTGCTGCAAACTCCCCGTCCTGCTGGGAGAGGAGGAGCGCACTGCCTTCTTAGCAGCGCAATATGTATCCACCTGCCACAGCCTGCGAGACAGTGTGTAGACACCAGCCTGTGGCACTCCATTTGCAAAACAAAATAAAAACAGTGATTTTTCTGATGTCATGACACAAATTTTGATACAAACAACAAATATGGTTTATATCCTACTTAATTTTATTTCAATGTGTACTATATTTGTTCCACTGAATCTTGTATTGCAATGTTTTGTCTTGATTGATAGAACATTTGTATCTGCTTTGGCAATATTGTGATAGATCATGCCAATAAAGCACCTTTGAATTGAATTGAAATGAATTGACAGACAGACAGACACACGCAAACACACACACACACACACACACAGACACACACACAGCCAGCCAGCCAGCCAGCCAGCCAGCTCAGCGATGACATCACAAGCCTCTCTCAGCTGACTGCTATGACATCACAGAGCATGAACATTCCGTTGCTTGCCGTCTGTCAACCACTCAGTCACTGCTAGCCAGACTGGCTGGCTGGCTGGATGTGGGGGCTGCTTGCTGCTGCTGTGTACCTTAGCAAGCTTATTTGCTTGACCAGCCTTCCTACTCCTCTGCCCACATGCCCACCTATGCCCGATCTGCTGTTCACCTGGATCACAGCTCCGCCCCAACAAGGCATATCCTCCCAAAAATGGTACAAACTGATCCACGTTCCCCTCCACAGAAAGCTTTAGCCCAAAATAAGGGACACATTCTGCCCAATATGTCAGCGCCAACCACAGCCTGAGGGACACAGTGACACACGAGCACCGGCTGTAAATATAATGTAAATACTCGTTTGTAATGCATGTCATTGTATTTCAAAAAAGGAATCTGGAAATGGTATACCTATTTTCTTTATTTGTATGTATTAAAGATCACATTTTATTACATTTTCTTTTTCTGTACTTCATTACATCTTATTGTGATTCATAATTCTATTATTTATTTTCCGTGTATATGTATGTATGTATGTATTGTGACAAACCAAGGGGCAGGGTCATACATGGCAGATATGTCAGGCCAGGTCTGCTGCAAGGTGTGTACTCTAGGGTAGAATACCGACCCTAGGCAACTACACTCCCCAGAAACCCTCAGGCAGCCATTCTAGCACCTAATGTGGTCACTTGGTGTTACTTCCTCAATTATTCACCAGGTATATAAGGCGGGCCTGAGAGAGAGAGAAGTGAGAGACAATAGGGTGAGTTATCTGGAAAACAGAGGTAGCTCATAAGGAGAAAGCCAAGACTTATTTATTCCAGACTTTGTTTAAAATAGAATGATTATGTAAGATTAGTTACAACTCCAGTGTGAGTTAGGTTTTGTTTTCAGATTTGTTTTGTTTGAAGTAAACATACAGGCACAGCCCTGTATTTGCAACCTCCTCCCTGGGTCATGACTGGTTTTTACTCCTAAGAAGATCACAGAGAAGACCCGCACATGTGTACAGCCAAGGCGTTTTGTCACATTTGGTGTAGAATGCGGGCAGCACCTCATGAAACCCAGACTGGCTGAGTGAATTTTTTTATCCAAAAAAAAAAAAACTACAGGCTGTAATAGCCCAACAGGAAGCGACCAGGGTGCAGCAGGTGGCTCACCAGGATGCTATGCGGATGCATCAGGAAGCACTGCAGGTCCAGCATGATACAAATAAAATGTTTAGAGAAGAGCAGGAAAAGGTGACTAAAGAGCTGAAAGAGAGTGTTGAAGCACTTGCAACCAGGATTGGGCCACAGGGGGCTGCAACCCATTCCACTCCCCGCACCAATCACTTTCTGCAGAAAATGACAAAACAGGACGATGTTGAGGCCTTCCTTATGACCTTTGAGAGGACAGCAGAGAGAGGGATGGCCAAAAGATTCCTGGGCAGGGCTTGTGGCACCTTATCTGGCAGGGGATGCACAGAAAGCGTACTTTGATCTGGAGCTGAAGGACGCCCAGGACTATGATAAATTGAAAGCGGAGATAATGACCCGATTGGGCGTGACCACCGCAGTGAGGGCACATCGGTTTCAGCAGTGGGCCTACCAACCAGGACAACCAATCCGAACGCAGATGTTTGATCTGATCCATCTGGCCAGGAAATGGCTACAGCCAGAGGTCCATTCATCAGCCGAGGTGGTGGAGGCCATAGTCCTTGACAACTACCAACGCTGTTTGCCCAAGGACGTTCGACGCTGGGTTGGCCAGAATGAGGTGCTGTCCGCTGACACCTTGGTGGCCATTGTAGAGCGGTTCTATACAGCCGGAGCAGCAGAGCATGTACCGGAGGTTAAAAACTCGTTCCCCAGGCCATGACGAACCAGCGGACCGGGTAAGATGGTTCCAAAGTACTCTGGGAAACATGACGCGCTGGGTTGGAAGAAAAGAGCAAGACTGGGGGGGGCAAAGGTGGGGCCTAAAGCCGAGACTAAGGGTTATAGGGGGTCACCATCACAACCAATTGTCTGCTACAATTGTGACAAAGTAGGACATATTGCGGCCCACTGCCCAGGTAGAGAGGAACCAATGCAATGTAATGTGTGTGATATGGGGAAAGAGAAACCGGTATTTTATGCCTGCCCTGTTGGGACGGATGTTTTCATAGGCGGAGTACCTAATCCAAAACACATGTGTACAGTGATAGTCGATGAGAAAGAAGTGGCTGCTCTACTCGACTCTGGCAGTATGGTTACACTGGTCACAGAAAAATTAGTAGCGACCAACAAGCTGGATAGACATCAGGAGCTCAGTATCACATGCACACATGGTGACACACGCCCCTATCCCACAGCCCTTGTAAACATACAGACAGAGGCCGGGAAACTAGATTACGAAGTCGGTGTGGTACCCAACATGCCATATGATGTGATACTGGGACGATATTTTCCTAATTTTGGAAAACTAGATAGAAAACATAGTAAATTGGAAATGCACACTGAAAACTGTAAGCCAGAAGTTGCCTCGATCCCACAACTAGAGCTAAAAGTAGACCTGGTTCCAGTTGAGTCGACAGTGAAGGTTTTGGTTGGGGAAAATTAAACTGAAAACATAGGGGTGGAATGTAGTGACGTAGATGACCCTATGGAGGGTGAGGAACCCAGCACTAGCAGGGTGGGTGAGAATCCATTCATAGAGACCCCTGAAGCTGACAATGTAGAAGTGTCAGTGTTAGAGGGACTCCCCACTGATTTTGGCAGCGCACAGGTGCGAGATCTCACTCTACACTATGCTAAAGAAAATGTGAAGGTAGTAAATGGGACCCCTATGACTACTGCAGACCCGCCAACAGCTTATCCTTATTTTATGGTAAAAAATGACCTATTGTACCGTGTAAATAAGATAGGGGTGGACATTGTGGAGCAATTGCTAGTTCCCACCCCATTCAGACGAACAGTTCTCAATCTGGCACATGGGCATATCCTGGGGGGACATCTGGGGATGGACAAAACCAAGGATAGACTCCTGAGGAGGTTTTACTGGCCAGGCGTACATGCAGACGTGACAGAACATTGTAGCTCATGTCCTGAATGTCAACTACATGCTCCTAAACCAGCCTTCAGAAGCCCACTGGTCCCTTTGCCCATCATAGAGACCCCCTTTGCTAGGATAGCTATGGATGTGGTGGGACCTCTCCCGAAATCAGCCAGAGGGCATCAGTATATACTGGTTATTTTGGATTATGCCACCAGGTACCCAGAAGCCATTCCACTGCGGACCATGGCTTCAAAAGGTATTGCAAAAGAGCTAATGTTGATGTGTAGTAGGGTGGGGATACCGAGGGAGATATTAACAGATCAGGGCACACCCTTTATGTCTAAGGTTATGACCGATCTGTGTAAATTGTTGCAGGTTAAGCAGTTGAGAACATCAGTCTACCACCCACAAACAGATGGGTTGGTTGAGAGATTTAATAGGACCCTGAAGTCCATGCTAAGAAAGGTAATCGATAAGGATGGGAAAAATTGGGAATTCATGCTGCCCTACTTGATGTCTGCCATTAGGGAAGTCCCACAGGCTTCCCTGGGCTTTTCGCCTTTTGAACTGTTATATGGGAGGCACCCCAGGGGGATATTAGACATAGCCCGTGAAACGTGGGAACACGAGTCCACTCCTTTCCGGAGTGTAGTCGAGCACATCAATGCTATGCAAGAGAGAATAGCCACAGTCACTCCCATTGTGAGAGAGCACCTAAGGCAGGCACAGGAACACCAACAATTCGCCTATAATCGTCAGGCTACACTGAGGGTGTTCCAGCCTGGTGATAGGGTGTTGGTGTTGGTTCCCACTGTAGAATGTAAATTTCTGGCTACGTGGATGGGACCTTATGAGATTATAGAGCGAATACGGGAAGTGAACTATAAGGTTCAGCAACCCGGCCGCCGACCCCCAGAACAAATATATCATGTCAACTTAATAAAAGCCTGGAAGGACAGGGAAGTGTTGATGTTGACTTACCCCCCTCAGCCACTAGGGACACCGAAGGTGAATATTGCAGCTGCCTTGTCACCTGACCAGTTGAAGGAGGTGAACGACTTGATAATACGTAATAGGGAAGTTTTCTCAGGCATACCGGGGCGTACCCATTTAGTCTCTCACAACATTGTGTCTCTCCCAGGAAAGAAGGTAAATATGAGGCCTTACAGGGTACCAGAAGCTCGCAGGAACACTATTAGAAATGAGGTTAAGGAAATGCTGGAGGCAGGGGTTATTGAAGAATCCCACAGTGAGTGGTCCAGCCCTATAGTCATGGTTTCCAAACCTGATGGCTCCTGGAGATTCTGTAATGATTTTAGAAAGGTTAATGAAATTTCAAAGTTTGATGCATACCCAATGCCCCGAGTAGATGAATTGTTAGAGAATATTGGGAATGCTCGCTATATTTCAACTATTGACTTAGCCAAGGGCTACTGGCAGATTCCCTTGACCCCGGGTGCCAAAGAAAAAACAGCCTTTGCAACCCCAGATGGTCTGTTTCACTACACAGTGATGCCCTTTGGCCTGCATGGTGCTCCTGCCACCTTTCAAAGGTTGATGGACCACATACTTAGACCACACAGGACGTATGCGGCAGCATATTTAGATGATGTGGTCATCACAGTCCAGATTGGGAATCACATTTGTCTCAGCTCCAAGCGGTATTGGATTCAATACATGCAGCAGGCCTGATGGCTAATCCAACCAAATGCAATTTGGGGTTGGAAGAGGCCAAATACTTGGGCTATACAGTAGGGAGGGGTATGGTGAAACCCCAAATATCCAAGGTTGAAGCCATAAACTCTTGGCCTAGGCCTGTCAATAAAAAGCAGGTTAGGGCATTTTTAGGGTTAACTGGGTATTACCGGAGGTTTATTCCCAACTATGCTACCTTAGCGGCCCCTCTGACTGATATGACTAAGGCTACAGAACCCAATATGGTTAGATGGGGTGATACAGCAAACCGGGCTTTCCGGAGCCTACAGGAGGCGCTCTGCCGCAACCCCGTTTTAATGGTACCTGACTTTCAGAAAGAATTTATAGTCCAGACGGACGCCTCTGAGATGGGGATCGGAGTGGTTTTGTCCCAAAGAATGGGTGATCACGAACACCCGGTGTTGTTCCTTAGCAGAAAGTTGGAATCCAATGAAATAAATTATTTGGTAGTTGAAGAAGAATGTTTGGCAGTGAAGTGGGCTTTGGACAGTCTTCGATACTATTTGTTGGGCAGGCACTTCACCCTGATCACTGACCATGCCCCCCTCACTTGGATGCATCGTTCGAAAGACAGGAATGCCCGTGTGATGAGGTGGTTTTTGAGTCTCCAACATTTTCATTTCACCCTGCAGCACAGGCCAGGGAAGGCCATGGGGAATATTGATGGGCTGTCCCGGGTGCATGCTTTTTTGCGGCTGTCGCTCGACCTATGGGGTCACAGCTGGGGGGGAGGATGTGGGACAAACCAAGGGGCAGGGTCATACATGGCAGACATGTCAGGCCAGGTCTGCTGCAAGGTCTGCACTCTAGGGAAGAAAACCGACCCTAGACAACTACACTCCCCAGAAACCCTCAGGCAGCCTAATGTGGTCACTTGGTGCTACTTCCTCAATTATTCACCAAGTATATAAGGCGGAAAGATAAGAGTCAAGCTAGAAGGTCAGGCCAGAAGCTAGTTTGATTTCTGTTTGTTATTTACGATGAGAACCTTGGAAACAATGTCAAACGGTATGACCTACGTGCCTGTTCCCTAAAACCATGTGTAGACCTATGGACTCTGTTCTATAATGATATATGTTCTGCTTAGTTAGCCTTTAAGATAACATAGTAATGACTTTCTAGCATGTATGCATGTATGTATGTCCAATTGCTTTGACAATACAAATGAATTGAATTGAGAGGGAGAGAGAGAGAGAGAGAGAGAGAGAGAGAGACAGACAGACTGAAAAACAAACAAACAGACACACACACACACACACAGACATACACACACACACACAGAGCCAGCCAGCCAGCCAGCTCAGCGATGACATCACGAGCCTCTCTCAGCTGACTGCTATGACATCACAGAGCACGTACATTCCGTTGCTTGCCGTCTGACAACCACTCAGTCACCGCCAGCCAGACTGGCTGACTGGCTGGATGTGGGGGATGCTTGCTGCTGCTGCGTACCTTAGCAAGCTTATTTGCTTGACCGGCCTTCCAACTCCTCTGCCCACATGCCCACCTATGCCCGATCTGCTGTTCACCTGGTCACAGCTCCGCCCCAACAAGGCAGATTCTCCCAAAAATGGTACAAACTGATCCACGTTCCCCTCCACGGAAAGCTTTAGCCCAAAATAAGGGACAAATTCTGTAACAACATAATGGATGCCCACCCAACCTGTGACAAAACTGAGAAAAAAGAAAAACGCCAGTCCTCCTGGGGGAGGGACACACAGCCACCCTGGCTGCCCAATATGTCAGCGCCTACCACAGCCTGAGGGACACAGTGACACACGAGCACCGGCTGTAAATATAATGTAAATACTTGTTTGTTATGCATGTCATTGTATTTCAAAAAAGGAATCTGGAAATAGTAAACCTATTTTCTTTATTTGTATGTATTAAAGATCACATTTTTTTACATTTTCATTTTCTGTACTTCATTACATCTTATTGTGATTCATAATTCTATTATTTATTTTCCGTGTAGATGTATGTATGTATGTATGTATGTATGTATGTATATGTATGTATGTCCAATTGCTTTGACAATACAAATGAATTGAATTGAGAGGGAGAGAGAGAAAGAGAGAGAGAGAGAGAGAGAGAGAGAGAGAGAGAGAGAGAGAGAGAGGAATATGAGCTCCTAAAAAACATTTGTTTTTATACATAAGCGGATTTAATTTGTCATTTACAAATGAATATATAGCACTATAAACATACACAGAAGACATGGAATAGAAATTCAGAAGAAAAAGTATTCAAAAAATAATAATTTTAAGAGAAACACAAAAAGAAGAAAGCAGAGAGACAGTTCAGGAAGAAAAGTCAGAAAAGAAAAGCTGAAGACAAGAATTGGAGGTAAGACCTTTCACCTATAGAGACAAATAATTAAACAAAAAAATATGTATTAATAAAATAAATAAGCATTCTCAGTAGTTGACTCAGCCAATGAAAATGCAGAGCTCCAATTTGAATAGAGTGACAGTAGGAGAGAGCCCAACTGCCACTGAGACGGATACAAATCTATCGAACAGCAGTCTGACTGCAGAGCTGCCTTTTGAAATCCGATACCCTGAAGACATTCGCTCTGCACAGGCTAAGAAGGACTACAAACAAGCTGTGATGAGAGCATCTCCTGAGACCCTCATCCTAGACTACACCGGTAAAGGAGAAAACAGGGTCAAGAACAATCTACTGTTCTACACTCAGTACCCCACCGCCTTTCACAAAACCCTGTGCCAGACATACCCCAATAACAACAAGAGGGGCATTAGCAGAGGCAGGCAGATCTCAGTGCTGGTAGAGAAAGACACAGACAGTGTGATGCTCACTTTTAATGTATACCACAACGGGACCATCATGGTGCAGGACAGCGAGAGCAGCCTGGACCAATTATCTCTCGGCTTCCACACCTCAAAGCAGCAGACTGAGGTAGAGAAACACGAGCCAGAGCCGGCCACCCTGCAGTCTGCCCCCAGCCACACGGAGCCAGACAGTGCCCCATCTCCCACAGACTGCCCCCCTGTCTCCCCAAAACTCTCCAGCAACATTAAAACACTAAAGGAATGCCTATCAGTGCTGGAGCTGAAGTTTGCGGAGTTCAGGGACTAAAGATGCACCACAAGGCTGAGATCCATAAGCTGAGAGCAGCAGTGAGAGACCAGGAGGAGCAGAGCCAAACCCTGAGGACGGAGCTGCACAGAGCGAGGGAGGAGCTGACCAGGACACCCCAGCACAGCCAGCTGAGGAGCCTGCAGAGCCAGCTGGAGAAGCTAAGAGAGGAGCACAGAGACTGCACTGCACTGACCCCACAACACCTACAACCCCTGACGCACCCACTGACGCACCCACTGATCCACCCACACTCCCCACCACTCCTGACACCCCCACTATCACCAGACCTGCCACTAATACACAAACCCCTGAAACGCCACTCCCCTAAAACACACCCGCTGCCCCCACCACTCCCGACGCAAAACCCGGAGTGGCAGGTCAACACAGAGGTGGTCATTCTGAGCGACTCCAATGGGAAGTTCCTGGATGAGAGGCGCCTCTTCCCTGGGCGAAAAGTGAAAAAGCTTTGGTGCCCGACAGCACAGAGAGCCCTGGAGCTGCTCTCCAAGAGGAGGCTGTGCCAGGTCAAACACATCCTCATCCACACCGGCACTAACGACCTGAGTGCCCGCAGGGGCGATGTGGCCTCAGCCCTGAGACAGGTGGCAAAGAAAGCCACAGAGGAATTCCAAACTGCCAAAATCACCATCTCCACACTGCTGCCCCGCACAGACGTGCCCCTGCACATCATCCAGGCCATCAACGCAGAAGTATCCCGAAGATGTGCCCTCCTCCCCAACGTCCACCTGGCACACCACTGAGACATCCAGCCACATCACCTGTATGACCACGTCCACCTCAACAAGACGGGTGTGAGGAAGGTCCGTTTTTAGTGTTTCTCTGAACACATCCAAGCTTACCTAGGCGCTACATATTATTTTCAATTACCCGTAATTCTGATCTGTATTTTGGCTTGTTAATAGAAGTTATTGAAGTTGGACTCCTAATTCAAAATAACCAATATGTATCTCAACGTAATTTACTGACAGACATCACTCTTTATCACTTTCACTTTTGAAGGAACTGCTTTGTATTCTGTGTATTGTTTTATTGTAGTGCTGCTTCCTTTCTTGGCCAGGTTTTACTTGCAAAAGTGATTTTATTCTCAATGTAAGCTCAAAGTCAAATAGTTTAAATAAGAAAACAATGTATTGAAATGAGAACATCATGAACCTGTGTAATTGTGCTGAAGGACAAGCACTGAAAGCAGAGAGAATTTTGTGTTTGGCATTGAATAGCCTTAAAGAAAACTATGCCGTTTTTGGAAACTTTCATATTTAAGTTGAATGTAGGCAAAAACATTCCAGTCACTCTGAAGAGAGAATACAGTTTACTGTTCGAATAAGTAGCCCCTGAATTGAAGATAAAAATCAAAAGTGCTGTTCGTAATTAGTTTACACTTTTACATCAGATGTCTTGTTTTTGCGTTCCAAATTGAGGAGTTGTGGCATATAATGTAAATGAAGTTACTTCACTAGTAGTGCGATTTCTACGTTGTGTATGTGTGTTTGTATATATGAACTCATACATTTTTTAAAGATTGTATTTGGAAAACAAATTCAGGTATAGCACGTGTCCCCCTTTTGAATGGGTTCTATATATAACATTTTAAAACGAATGGTTCTGTGTAGAACGCTATGTTTGGGGGTTCTTCATGTAACCCCTTTGAAGGGGTTCTACATAGAACCATAAAGGGATCCACCAGAGCGATTACTCGAGGAACCCTTTATGGTTCTGTGCAGAACAATTTCTTCTAAGAGTGTGGAGTGTCGCCACACAATTTCTCTCAGAGGGCTTTTGACCAATGGCAATCCAATCCTGAATGACGTCACCACTATCCTGTTGTACTTTATGGGAGAGATGTATTAAGTAGTTTATAATGAGAAGAATAACAATAATCACCTGTTTTTCATAGGTTTTGTATCCATGGTCTCCTTCATATTAGGAAAGGAAGTTGATCCATAGCCTACTCAGAGACAACTGAGAGTTGGTCTCTGAGCAGCAGCACAAAGGGGTCGAGTCTCTCAATGTCCGTGTGTTGGAGATATTCCACCATATTGGTCCCAGCCTTTAAAACAATGTTAAAGAAGATGTTAAAGATATTGTAGAAATATATTGCAGAAGAGCAGAACTACAATCACACTTTTTCAATGCTATTGCTGTTTTCTACCTCCCTGGTGAGGTACCAATGCGGGAAGTTTGAGAGAGTATTTCTAAAATGTGTATGATCCAATACACACAGTTATTTAAAAAGCTGACGTCTTGTACATGCTCACCAGAACCAAGCCTAATTAAATAACACATTTAATATTAAATAAGTACATGTGCAGTAGCCACTTGGACAATTACAGATCCCCAGGTCAAAACACAACAGAAAGACATGGAAGATCGTATTTTCAAATCACATCTGTGGCCCCCATAACTGTAATTTGGTATTAGTGGGTCAAAGGATTTATTTGGTTCAAGTGATAATAAGATCATATTTTGAAAACAAACACTACAGGATGTCATATTTAAAATGACTGTGAGTACCTTTCTTTAGTGACGGTTCTGAGGGGGGCAGGGATTAGTTGTGCTAATTGGAGCTGTGAAGTGTGCAGAGAAAATACAAATGTTTTCTTTTAATATGAAAACAAAGAACTTTTTTTTAACACCGACCTGGGATTGTGTTTCTTTCCAAGTTTCCTTATTGTTTCTGAGAAGAGACTGTTCACTTGCAAAGTGAACTGGACCCGTGTGACTCGCAGGTAAGGAGAGCCCGTGTTGAACTAAGATGGCTACAGTGAGTTTTCCTGGACAAAGCTCGGGCAAAGGATAGCGCAGAGTGCACCTGCACCTGAGATTGTGTTGAGAAGCTTTGTGATAAGAGCAGGTAAAGAGGGAAAAGAAACACAAGTATTTTCTTTGTTTGAAGAACACATTTTGTTTTAACTGAAACGGGACTACAACTTTTGAAAGGGAAATAGTTGCTAGTGCACTGTATTTTTATTGAGTTTATTAGAAGAAAAAAGCTTATATTTTGGACAGAACGAACTCGTTTGGCATGCAACTAGCAGCAAACGATGTGAAGCAAACAAAACAGTTAGCAAGTTAGCAAGTTAGCAAGTTAGCAAGTTACAGTCTGTCCTAGGTCCGGGGGTGCTTATGGTTGTTTATGGGTTCCCTTACCTTAGCCAGTGTCATGTACGGGTGTCCGTACCTTACTGGAGTGTTTGTTTTTATTATAATATATATACATAATATAATATATAATAATGTAATATTTCAGATAAATCGTCACAGTGAGTGACACCAGCATTATTGGTTTTTTGAGAAATAAAAAAACAGAATGTAGAGAAGAAAATGTTGGAAGGAAGTTGGGAGAAAGACTGGTCTCCGAAGGAGCACCGGGACTGGTGGAAGCAACAACAACCAGATAAGACAGAGAAAGGAATTGTGATATTGTGTCAGGTTGGTGAGAATCAAGAAAAGAAAATAACAGAAATGGAAGATCATCATAAACAGTAATGTGAATTGAGAGAAGAAGTTGTGAAAAATACGATAGAATTAATAGAACTACAAGGCAAATTAGAAGGGCAAGAAAAGTGGTCAGAAAAGGTGAAGGTGTAGGTGCGCGATGTGCTGCCGTGTTAGGAGCGCGTCGCGACACAGATCACTCCGAGGACGACAGGCCCGATTGGGATGATTTAGATCGCAAAGCATGGGAATATGAAAAAGGAGGTTTTGCTAGCGCTCCTCCCCCATATAATCCGGAATATAAATCAATCACTGATTTTGGTTATAATAATACATTGTATCCAGATCTGACCGCTCTGAAAACGGTCCCAGCTGCACCCATGCAAGTCAAAACTAGACAGAGTAAAGAGGAAGGTCAATCAATAGTCTATACGACTAAAACCCATGTCCCCTTCTCCCCAGGAGAAAAAGAAATGATATGGGTGTCCCTCCCAAAATTAAAACCAAACCAGGGTAACACAACTTTTTGGGATATTCTAGATGAAAAGATGGTTATTCACCTCCTTCACCCGCACGATGTACACATCATCGTGAAGGCTAAATGTCCGCCCAACATTTGGATACAGTTACTACGAGAATATCAGACCGGGGAGTGGGCTAATGTAGCCTCTACAGATGAGGAGGAAATAACAGAACTTTTTCACAATGGATCAAGAAAACTGAGATAGTGAAATAATGAAATAATCGAGTGGGATTATTTGACATTTTATTCTAAATAATCATAAGCTTAAATAATAAGTTATAAGGGCTGTTTGAGACACTGCAGGGTCAATAAAACATGCCACAGATCGGATATCTGAATTATCTTTAGATATCAATGTGTATGTGCTTTGTGTGTTTATGAATATGTATAGTTTGAAGGTGATATAAGGTAAATGTCTATGTTTTGGCAATCATTTTAGAATTATATTTAAAAATGTAACAACAGATTTATCATATTCATGAGGATCTTTGGCTCTATACAGAGTGCCTCAAGCATCAGAAATCAGAAAGAAAGACTATTATAAGAAAAGTAATCCAAAATATACATTGAATAAACAGATGGATAATAATAGTAATACATAAATAGTCATGGTGTCTCCACAAGAAGAACCAGAATTTGTTTGTTAAACATCATGTTATGGACAAGCTCTGTCAAAAGTCAAATTCAAGGAAACGAAAGGCTAGAAGAGAGCCTGGTGCAGCCCTGACAGCCTGTGAAAGCAGGAGAATGTAAACAGTCTGGTGACATGTTACAGTCTTTCAGAAAATGTTTGGTTATTGGTGCCTAGCATATAATACCTGAAATGAAAGTCAAAGTAGACCATGGTTTTAAGATGAGTGATGTAGGAAAAGGGTAAGATACCGCAGAAGTATAAGATTACAACTATAGAATAAGTAAGCTCAAGTAATATAAAATGCTTTACAGGAGAAAAGTAAGAATGGAAAGGAAGAGTAAAAGAGAAGGTGTCCTAGGATTATGGGAATCATTATTGAGATCAATGGCCTATTGGCTAATATTTTGTTAGGTACATATATGACTTCAATAAACGAATAATGGAGTGACATCTGTATAAATATAAATAAAACATATTGATAAAAAAACCTGAATACATTTCTTGTAAGAAATTAAGAATAGGAGAAAGAATAGCTGTTAGAATGCAGAGCAATGTTAACCAAAGTTGAAGAGGGTTTGAGTAAGTTGACGAGGGTCTGAGTAAGTTGATAAGGCTTGGGAAGCAGGAAAAGGTGAGTTTGATGTGTGTGAGACAAATGTGCTGCCACTTTTAGCACAGAGAGCTTCTGATGGTGATTGAATGAAACGTGGGAAAATAAATAAACTTGATGTAGGATAAATGAATAAATAATTGAATGAGATATGAGCCGCAGAGACCTCCCACATTGGAAAGTGGACTACAGCAGATAATCCTCTCCTCTCCCAGGGCAGGGTGATTAAGTGGGGACGCGTGTGAAGAGTGCAGGTGGACCCAGGTGAGTTGTGAAAGAAAGAAGAAACAAAAATAATAAGGCACGCGTGCAAACAATCAAAATAATACTAAGTGAATAACAAATTAAACAATAAAGTGAAAGATAATCAACACACAAAATAATGGCAATATAGAACCAAACAAAATACACAAGCCATATTGCATAAAGTGAAGTGAAATATAAATATAATAAGTAATGGTGATTAAGGAGCTAATTAACACCGTCCGTGACATTTACATTGGTTGGGTGTGTGGATACCAGTAATAATTTTTGTTTTATTGAAATACAAAATAATTCTATTTTTCCGAAGTGCTGAACTTTAATACAGTCTAGAAAGATTAATATTTTTTGTCTTGGGCTATATTATTATTACCATAGTTTTTCTATTGTATAAGTATCTTGGAGTAGAGGCATAGGTGGGCATGTGGGCAGAGGAGTAGGAAGGCCGGTCAAGCAAATAAGCTTGCTAAGGTACGCAGCAGCAGCAAGTAGCCCCCACATCCAGCCAGCCAGCCAGTCTGGCTGGCAGTGACTGAGTGGTTGACAGACGGCAAGCAACGGAATGTACGTGCTCTGTGATGTCATAGCAGTCAGCTGAGAGAGGCTCGTGATGTCATCGCTGAGCTGGCTGGCTGGCTGGCTGGCTGGCGGGCTGGCTGGCTGTGTGTGTGTGTGTGTTTGTGTGTGTGTCTGTTTTTCTGTTTGTCAGTCTGTCTGTCTGTCTCTCTCTCTCTCTCTCTCCCTCTCAATTCATTTGTATTGTCAAAAGCAATTGGACATACATACATTCATACATATATATATATATATATATATATATATATATACATACATACATACATGCTAGAAAGTCATTACTATGTTATCTTAAAGGCTAACTAAGCAGAACATATATCATTATCGAACAGAGTTCATAGGTCTATACATGGTATTAGGGAACAGGCACGTAGGTCATTCTGTTTGACATTGTCTCCAAGGTTCTCATTGTAAATAACAAAGAGAAATCAAACTACCTTATGGCCTCCTGACCTTCTAGCTTGACCTTATCTTTCTTAAGTATACAAGAGAGAAAAACAGTTGTGAGAAAAGAATTTCTAACTTTCCTTCCACACATACATACATACATACATACATACATACATACAAACCAGAGGCATGCAAAAAAATATAAAGAGGAAGAAAATGTTGTATAGCACATACAAAAGGGATGGTGATGAAACAAAATACATAGAATATGTTGAGCTGCAAAGAGATCTTAAGAAAGGGATCAGGAAAGCAAAGAGGGAAATAGAAAGAAACATAGCTCTTGGAGCTACAACCAATGCAATGAGCTTTTTTCAAAATTACAACAGCAAGCGGTCAATTAAGGAGGAGGTGAAACAGATAAAGGGCAAAAATGGAGGTATCTTGGAAAACGAACAAGATGTGGCAAATATTCTAAATGAGTATTTCACAGAGGTTTTTACAAAAGAAAAAACAGATGACATGCCACAGGTTGACAATCAATCCAGTCAAACCCTAAGAGAGATCAGGATAAATGAGGAGGAGGTACTAAAGGGACTAGCAGAATTAAAATCAAACAAATCACCTGGGCCAGATGGGATATTTCCAACAGTACTTAAAGAAATGAGGGAAATTATGTATAGGCCGTTAACTCGATTATTTCAAATGACACTTAGAACAGGGGATGTTCCCACTGACTGGAAGACAGCAAATTTCATACCAATCCACAAGAAAGGGGACAAAACTGAGCCAGGAAATTACAGACCAATCAGTCTCACCTGCATCACCTGTAAAATGTTGGAAAAAATTATTAGACAGAAAATAGAGGAGCATCTCAATGAAAACCATATTCTTGGAGATAGTCAACATGGGTTTAGACGAGGCAGATCATGTCTTACTAACTTAATAAATTTTTTTGAACATGCAACTGCAGCTGTAGATCACGTGAAAGCATATGATATGATATACTTAGATTTCCAAAAAGCTTTTGATAAGGTTCCACACCAAAGACTGATCCTCAAATTGGAAGCTGTAGGCATTCAGGGTAATGTAAGTAGATGG